>NC_143014.1:68495947-68718447 GCF_055824585.1 Amblyomma mixtum
ATTCGGTGCGCAAGCACTTCGTTTTTCCCTTCGGCATCGGCTTTTGTATCCATTGCGCACGGATGGAATTTGATGAAGACTGCGACGTGCAAGGCACAGCGGTAGAGACTCAGTTTTAGCTCGCGGGACGGTTCGGCTGCGGCGATAGTAAAGAGGTAGATCGCCCGACTCGCATCGCGGCGATGGTATGACTAGTGGTCTACTACAGTGACCAGCAAAGCGGATCTACTCGCTTCGCCCCGGGCTCGAAACGCACTCGCCGTCGTAAAGTGTTTTATTTGTGCCCTGAGGATTCATCCCCAGACAAGAGTGCTTTTTCACTTGCGAGGTACACTAAAAAACATTTTCTTTGTTCTCACGGTTTGCTCACGGTTTGCTCTCGACGGAAGTTTCTTTCTCACGTCACGCACTTTTCTAGAAAACTCCCCACCAACGGAAAAATCTTTGGCCTTCAGTGTATACCGTGTTTTTAGTGTATGTATGTATGTATGTATGTATGTATGTATGTATGTATGTATGTATGTATGTATGTATGTATGTATGTATGTATGTATGTATGTATGTATGTATGTATGTATGTATGTATGTATGTATGTATGTATGTATGTATGTATGTATGTATGTATGTATGTATGTATGTATGTATGTATGTATGTATGTATGTATGTATGTATGTATGTATGTATGTATGTATGTATGTATGTATGTATGTATGTATGTATGTATGTATGTATGTATGTATGTATGTATGTATGTATGTATGTATGTATGTATGTATGTATGTATGTATGTATGTATGTATGTATGTATGTATGTATGTATGTATGTATGTATGTATGTATGTATGTATGTATGTATGTATGTATGTATGTATGCATGTATGCATGCATGCATGTATGTATGTATGTATGTATGTATGTATGTATGTATGTATGTATGTATGTATGTAGTGTAGGGTAGTGTATCTTTTGCAGCGTTTCACTCGCTTCTTCGTCAGCTTCCTTAATGTCATAAACAATGACGTTGGAACTTCTGCTGTAATTCTCTATGTTATCTATAAGAAGCAGGTATAAGAAGCAATGTTTCTTCGAAATAAAAACCAGTTTTAAGTCAGCGCTTGTCTCTTGTCCCTGTGTTTTGCGCTGTTCCGTCACAAATGAATAACCAACATGCCCAAGCTGCTGTCCTGGAGGTAGTGTATGGTTTTCTGACTGCTTGCCTAGCCTGCGTTGTGCTCAATAGCTATAGGATCGAGCTCCAGAATGTCTTCAAAAATTTCTTCGTTGACAATCTTTTGCAGGGTTTCACTCGCTTCTTCGTCAGCTTCCTTAATGTCATAAACAATGACGTTTGAACTTCTGCTGTAATTCTCTATGTTATCTATTGTTACCTCAAGAACTGAGTAGCAGTACTCATGCTCAGTACTCAGTACTCAGTACTGACCGCATGAGTACTCAGTACTCATGCGGTCAGTGTGATCCTGGTAGGACTTGACTCTGTTCCCGAGCTTCTATAATTCACCTAATTTCTTTCCTATATCCTCTAATCGGCTCGCTTATGTATTTGATATCAACTGCAACACCCTTGAGTTGTTTTGAAATTTGCGCCAAGTCAGGGCCAGAGTTAGACTCTCATGTCTCTTCCCAGCGATAACATTTTCCTCGGGTAAAACCTGAAGCCATGAAACATGCAACGAAGCATGAGGCAAGACAGCACCAGCAGGAATAGGTTATTAGAACTAAAGCATTAATTCCTTCTCACCTGCACAAGGTAGATGAACGGATGAGTGTACCGCATGCTTCCGATGCTGCCCTGTCCTGTGACTGCGAAGCCAGGGCGAGGCTCATTTATAGCTTCATTGCGCTGTGTCACCACCTGGAGTTCAAGCCCACAGTAGACTGTGCATGTTGACGCGGAATGGTGATGCAGGAACTGCCAAGGGTCGGACGCTGGCAGGTGAAAATCTTGATCCACATGCCCATGTTATGCATGGTGGTCATGCGCAGATTTGATGACCACGATGACGTCCGGGCAGCTCACTGTGGTGCTTACGAGAAGGCTGCAGAACTGCACAAGGTAAATGAACGGATTAGTGTTCCGCATGATTGCGATGCTGCCTTGAAAGGCATCAGTACTATTAATTATTTTTGCAATGAGCAGGAATGCAACCCACATCGTCATTTAAGGCTGTCCATGACAGACCCGACTGCGGTGCAGTAAAGGGTGGATAACCGGTCATGCAAAATGGCGAGTTCCCTCGGTAAGAAAGGTAGTACGCAATAGTCGTCCGAAAAACCTACCGTGGGATCTGTGCCCATTAAGTTCTACATGCGTAGACATTAATTTACTGGGAAGTCTGAGCATAATCTGCGAGTGAGCAACGACTGTCAACTGAATATGCGGCAGTTTAGAGGTGGCTGTTGTGAATGCCCTTGGCTCTTTCAAAAGCGAACAAGTCTTTCGAACTCGATGTAGCTGTTCGTTGAATGTTTAGGAGAATCCCCCAATGTGGAGTTGATTTGTAATAAGGAGGTAACTACTGATTAGCATCCACCCAAGCGCACCCATAAGGCTGTGAAGCAAACATATACAGCTTCCACAGAAACTTCATAGTTGAAAAAAGGTTCTTGCTGGTCCGGGGTTTGAACCCGAGACCTACCGCCTCACCAGGACAGTCACTCTAACAACTAAACTAACCGGAACGGCTAGCATATGGTACGGCGAGAGGGAATTGATCAACAGTTTGAAGTGGGAACGGTACTGCATACAGTCTGTACACATGTGTAGCGTCTTCACGGCAAGCTCTATCGCTGTTGAAAAGTTCGATAATCTTACACTAAACCGTTCTTGCGCAGTCATCGCTGCTTGTGGTTCTGCATGTTCAAGAGTCATTAGCTTGCCGCTTCAACAATTCGGGTATTTATTGTTTCTCAAGTGTTTTCAAATGCTGTCCTATTGCGCCGGTTTCTTCATACGTAATAGTTGCACACGCGCACATTTTACACAGAAGATTTCGGGTTTTTGTATGACTCTGGCTTGGGGAGGGGGCGTTTTCAGGTCGTGCTGGCAGCAGTGTTGTTGTAGTTTGGCTGATTTAATTCTCTTTAATTTCTACTAAGTAACTTCATTCACGGCACATAACTCAGCACACGATGATGACTTCCGAGAGTGCACGTTGGCGACACTCGAAGGCTTCCCAAATCTTTTAGGCTTCTGCGCTGCGCCGTATACTCGGCAGGCTGTTGACTCGATTACCTTTGGAGCCGCTTATTTGCAGCAACGCTGTATGCTCTATTGAACCGAAAGACGACAGACTGTGAGTTGTATGGCCTGCGAAATTTCCGCCTGACATAGCTATTACGGCTTCATTACCTCGCGCAACTGACTGTCGGGAAAGCTTGCAGGTAGTTGCATGCGGAGGGACAATCTTACGCATGGGTATGGGTAAGCGAAGGGAGCAGTTCGTTTATTCACCGACAAGACACCCAACAGGCTCACGATGCCTGCATTCGCTATTCCCACAGGCCCAGCAGGCCCCGCTATACTGGCACTTGCCAAAAAAAAAAAATGGGGAGGGGGGGGGGGGGGGTGGAGGAACTCTCCGTGCCAGTGGTAGACACCATGTCATGACAGCCAATATCATGCCTCCAGTAATGTCAAGGTAACTCAGGAAGACCAGAGAGAAAATTTCACGCTGGAGGAGCAGAGCGACCGCACCTCCAACCTCTTTAAATCCACTCCTGGTATTGTGTTCTGCATTACCTCGCAGCCACGTGCATTTCACCTGCGTGCCATCGAATGCCTAAAGAAATTACAGGATCATAGAGGAGCCCAATTAAACAGGCGCATTCGTTATTCTGGTTGCGTAAGTAGGCGCAGGAATGGCTTAGAACGAATCGTCTAAAACTGACTTGGAGACGTGGTTCTTCGTCAGAAGCAGAGTCATCGCTACAAGAGCGCTCGATACAAGAGAAACAGTTGCTGACTATCGAATACATCACAGTAAAATTCCGGGGGGCACTTTGTTGACCTAAAGCGCGGTGAGGGGGAAGCCTTAAGCGCAGTGTTGCTGTTTGTCTCACTGATTCGTGGTTAAGATGTTAAGCTTCGACTGTAAGAGTGGAACGCGACAGCGTCTTGCAACGCTGCCAGGGAGTCCACAGAACGCCATCGCCCTTTCGGCTCTACGCCTTGCCCGTCGGTAAAGTGGTTTTTGAGGAAAGTAAATGTATCTGTCTCGCATGTCTCGGTGGACACCTGAACCTCGCCGTAACGGGAAGGGAGGAAGATGGGAGTGAACAAAAACACCGTATTCACTAGACGCGCCTTTGTCCATTCGGAACCATCGAGCTGGCATGGCGGAGTGGTTACCGTGCTCGTCTCGCACTCCGGAGACCTCGGTTCGATTCCCCAACTCGGCCAACTTCCTACGGTTTTGTTTGGAGCATCACTATACCATCCATTTAATTGGTTGCATGGTTACCAGCCAAAGTACAATGGCCCCGTTTGAAATTCGCACACTGTGACGTCACAACCATTTCGACCAACTGAAAAGCGTGACATTCCTGTCGACAACTCCTGCTTACAATGATGAGGCATTAAAGGCTTCCACCTTAAAAAAGCACCCTACCTTGTCCTCCGCGTCACACAGCAATCGTCCGTGGTAAAGTTGTTGGCAGAACACACAGGGCACAAGGTTCATGGTGGAGCTGTTCAGATCACATTGTGCAGAGCAAAGGTTCTGTGGCCTAACTGTTCAGAGAACACGCATACCAGAGCAAGTACACGTGGTAGAACTCTTCCTCAAACGCACTTAGAAGAGGTTTCTGCGTGGTAAGACTGCTCGTTGAACGTACAAGTTGAAGCAATTAATTAAGCGTCCATATACAAAGTTCACGTGCTTACAGAACAAAAAGTAAAGGCCCGCGACGAAAATGTCCCGCGGTGGGATGCTCCTTTCGAAGGAGAGGTAGAACCAGGAACGTGTCAGCTATGGAATCAGCAGGAAGACAAGTCTTCTATGGTGTTTCCTTGAAAAGGCGTGGGTAAAAATTTAGCTCCAATCATTTTTCACGGTATCTCTCGCCCAGTCTTCAATGCAACGCCACATCAGGTGCCTTCGAAGAATCATAAAAAAAAAGTGCTTCTAAAAAAATTACGACTTCGTGTCAAGGACCACTACAAATAATACAAAACATGCGGTCTTCCGTTCTACTATCGCACAGCATTGACAAGTGAGAAGACAAAATACCAGGCCACAGGGTTGTGATGCCCAAACCTGCCGTTTTCGCGCTTTAACGCAGCGATATTGTGACTAAACGTGGCATTCGCCCAAGCACATGCAGGACAACAGCACATCACTTCGACATGGCTCCACCTGCTGACAAAAACCGCGGACGAGACCATAGTCATCCTTCGCTTCTCTTATATTAGTGTGCCAGCATCAAAACCCCCACTCACCTATTTCGCCACTCTCTGTCTGGCTAAGATTGATATGAAGTAAAATAAACTAAAATGAGACACTTTATGGCTGCGAGGAGCTGGTGGTGGTGGTGTATACTATGAGATATTCTTGGGAGAGGATACTGGTCCCGGCGTATGTTGGCCAGTTAGTGGCATCACTCTTGGGGACCAGGGGAAGGGGGAGGGGAAGGGAAGGAGAAGGGGAAGGTGGTCGCCGCCGTGTCGGGTGAGGTCCTTGGCCTTGCGAGGATCGACCACGCGGCGAAGCAAACAGACCAGCTTCGCTGGCCAATGCATTAAACCAATACGCCATCGCCCAGCTTTTTCTTTATTCATTGCATTTAGAGAGAGAGAGAGAGAGAGATAAAGATGAAGAGGGCAGGGATGTTAACCAGAAGAGTGTTCTGGTTGTCCACCCTGCACTTGGAAGGAGGGGTGATGAGATTAAGAAGAGAAAGAGAGAAGTGGCGAGGGGCCCAGTCACAACTGGTCCCTCAAGCCAGTCGCGCTCAGGAAGCAAAGCCGTGCCTTGTAGGCCTTGAGGGCCATCGATTGTTGTGGTCACGGTCCCAGTATCCTATTTTCTCTTAAAGGGCGAGGATCGAGGCTCCCCAGGGCACAACGCAGCGTACGTCTTTCGGTCGCCAAATCAGGGCACTCACACAGCAGATGGAAGTACAACACTGATAGGCTTCTAGCCTTACTCAACCAGGCCGCATTCCGCGAACCCGTCATCCATAGTCACACCAGCATCCTGCTATCTATTTGACCGCACATAAAAATTCCGGGAGGCACACACATACATCGCCGCCACACGCCACTGCCGCTGCCGAACATACTGAGAGTTTAAATGCCAGTCGCTCAAGCTTTTCTTTGGATGTCGTCGTCCTCATCGACTTCCATCTGTGCGCAGTGCATCCAGAACACCGAAATCGCAATGAAAAACGAAGTTCTAGAGCACATAATTCGCATTTGGCCAAACCACGCTAAATTGTCCGTCATTTTTACTCTCTTGTCGCGCCGATACTAACCGATCATGTTAGCAATGGCTCCGCAGCGCTCGTTGTGTGTTCTCGTTCTATGTGTCCCGTCTGTGTTTTTGCGCTGTTACTTGAAGATTGAAACCAAGGAAGGTCAAAAATCGCCGAAATCTAATGGAAACTGAATAAAAAGGCAATATTGTCCAGGTCCTACTCGGTGTCTTCAAGCTGCTTTCGTCTTCGAAGTGTAGGGTTGTCATCGTCAATGTAGGGAATGTATTCCTCACAAGAAGTTTACTAGAAGGTGCTTTTTTTCTAATGGCAGCTGAAACATAAGCAATCTTCGCCAGCAGTAGAGACGCATTTTTTTTTCCTTTTCTTGAAAAGACAAGAGCCCGACAGAGCCAAGCTCGTCTAACTTGACTTTTTTCCTTCATTAAAACCTTCGCTTGCTCGTGCGCACTGGTTGACTCTGACATAAACGCTATTACTGTGTCGCATTTTCAACTTTGTAACGTCTTAATAAACACTCCACCATTTTGCTAGCCGGACATTCAAAGATGTTTTCTTGAACAAATACAATGTACTGGCCACTCGTTAATCCATAGACTACTCGCGTGAGGAAGGCTATTACAAATTATAGATGCCTCAAACTGGCTGTCTCGAAACGTAACTAGGCACGTCATGCCGTTTCCTCGTTCACGACGACCGTAACTGCGCAAATCAGCGTTAGCGGGCTTGGCCCTTTGCCGCGTGTCTGTCGGCTTTCCTTTCTAATTCACGCATGAAGGAAATATTGGACACGGAAGTGTGTGCACACGCTGAAAATTAAGGCCGGCTTCAGGTGTTTGCAATAGCAGCGACTTGAGCACGAAAGCAGTACCTTCTGATTCGGCAAACGGAAGATGGGAAAATTAGAGTTGTGTACAAGCCCTGCATCTAATTTCAGTCTGTTAGCTATGCCGGATGCAGACTCCGAATATATGTTGAGGGATGAATGTGTATGCATTATAGTAGGATACAAATAAAACAAAACAGCAGTTGGTAACAATGGGCAATGGTCCGCGACAGCCTGTATCACTCCGATGATCAGTCACAAAAGTAAACGAAATCAGGTTTTTAACTTTTGTCTATATCAAACAAGCCAGAGGTGTCGGAATTCTTGTGCTTATAATATCGTCTTGTTATTACTTTTTTTGCTTAGGTAATAACGAAAGCTATGACAACGGACTACTTTTCTGTCGCGGTGGAAATGTGTGTGCCGGTCCTAAATATGGGTACAGCTTCACTGCCGAATTATGTTGTATCCGACTATGTAGCAGCCTCGTAAAATGACTATAGTAGGATACAACTTAAACAAAAACAACAGTTGGTAACACTGGGCCGCGTTCCGCGGTGTCTTGTATTACTACGCTAGCCAAACACAGCAGTAAACGAAATCAGCTCTTTAATGTTTGAGTTTGAGTTTATGGGGTTCAACGCCCCAAAGCGACTCAGGCTATGAGGGACGCCGTAGTGGAGGGCTCCGGATAAGTTCAACCACCTGGGGTTCTTTGACGTGCACTGACATGGCACTGGACACGGGCCTCTAGAATTTCGCCTCCATCGAAATGCGACCGCCGCTGCCGGGATCGAACGCGCATCTTTCGAGTCGGCAGCCGAGCATCATAACCACTGAACCACCGCGGCGGCTTTTTTAATGTTTGACTTTGCTAAACAAGTTAGGTATCAAAATTCTAAAGCTTATAATTTTTTTTTTCATGTGATTAGCTTCTTGTTTAGGTGACAAGAAAAGTTTTAAAAACGGACTATTTTTTTGTCATGGAGAAATTCTGTGCCACGGTCATGAATGTGGGCGGAGTTTCACTGCAGACTTAAGCTGTATCCTACTATACGTAACAGTTGATTTATTTACCACAAAGGACATGCAATTTGCACATGAGATGTGGTTGCGAAGGTGGGAAAAAAACCATATGCAAATAGTTTGACTAGCCCCACCTCCCAATAAACGGCAGTGAACACTGGCCGAGGTAAGCAGCACAATTAACGCAAAGAATATCACAACTGCGATACTGGTTTGTAAAATATAGATATAAGATGCAAACTACTTGGTTACATAACAAATAGAATAACAAAACGAATGTTAACAGGCATTATACAAAAAAAACATATATAAGTCAATTTTATAAACTGTGGGCCATTTCTCTGTTGTGAGGTGCCATTTATTTAAAACCTGTGGAACGCTAGACTGAACCATTTGAAATCCATAGTTTGTGCGAGATCTTGGGAAATGCGGAAGTCCTATGTGCCTCAGTGAGCGTTAAGAAGCGTCGCTTTGCAAATTTGTCAATGTTGTTAAAGTGTGTGCCCTTACGTACTTCAGATGTAAGTATTGGCAGTAGCTTAAACTCATACAACTTGTGTAAGTCCACGATTCTGAGTTCAGCGAAAAATGATGGCGTGCGGACATAGCTTGTGCGCGTAACTTAAATATTATCTACCCAACAAAGAGGAGCAATAACGACCACCAGATGCTTCGATGCACATTATTTTTACGAGTCCGCTTTTCGCAGCTGCTCTTGTATCCAGGTGTCAGTATATTGACGGCGTCGAGCAATGCCGCCGGTAAAGTGCCTTGGTATTTCGTACCGGAATTACGTTGCCGTGAAGACTGATACGCCGCACACTCTTCTGGCCACGTGACCACCTTCAGCTGCCTACATTCATGCGCCAGCGCTGTTCAGGTGAAAAAAAAAAAAAAAGACATGATCAGGGGCAGTTTAAGGTGGGGGAGGTGGTCGTCATCCCCCCCCCCCCCCCCTCCATCTCACTAAGGGTAAAATTTAACGTAAGGAAGCATGCTAGAGCTCTTTTTTTTCGATCAAAAATGTCTACGAAATACATGGTTCGAATGGGACCCGCACCCAGAGCTACCCATAAATAAACTCCTGAAGGTAATCAAGCAATATCCAAGAAAGTAGGTGACGACGCAGGACAGAGGACTGGTCCTTGTGCCTCTGCTTTCATGTAAATGCTTAAGGCCTTTGAACTTTGTGAGAACTGTGGAAATCAAACGTATGCTACACTGCATCTTCAACAATGGTCTTCCCTGCGTGGCGTTCTTGATTTTCTATGGAGGCAGGGTGGGGCTTTGACTGCGTGCCACTGCTATCATTGGTAAAAAAAAAGAAAGTACCTGAAATTAATTTGCGCCTTCTAACCAAAGCGGCCCGAGAAGTGTATTAACGAGGAATTATGCCCGCACATTCGGCGTTCTTATAGCGGGCAGTCTGCGAATTTTTGGTTTCTCGAGCGAGCCCTGAGCGAGCGGAAATGTTCAAAATCGTCGTCATCATTTATGCGCAGGTCTCCGCGGTGTGGTGGAAATTAACTCCAGCTCCGCCGAAGCCGTGCGTCCGTCGCCGGCCGCTGGGAGGCGCCGTAATCGTCCACCGCGACGCTTCCGTGATGGATATCGGGTACTTACTTGTCACGGCGGAAAGACGACCCTCCAGCCCTGATCGATGGTAATGGCTGCTAGCGCAGATCGATGCCCAAATGATCAGCGTCGAGCGGGCGCCGGTCCCGAGCACCTTGGATTTGTCAAAGGACTCCGGTATCGCAGCTGCACCCGACCCGCTAAAAGTTGGCTGAGCCCTTTGATTAATGAAACGCCTCGCGTCGTAGCTCATGGCGAGTGCAGAAATGGGGAAACTGTATTATGGAGGCGCTTAGCTGGTCGAGACGGGTGTCATATGAATGAATAACGCCATGAAGCGGCCTCTCTACCTGCACGGGGGCTCATGCTAATGGTCCGACGTCCGCTATATTTGAACAGGGACTGCAGCTAGCTGCGCTATCACTGTTTCGCGGTGTTTCGCTGCTTGTTCCTTTTTTCCTTCATCCAGCCCGATAGGTGTAGTTAATTGTTGAGCTATCGGTGTGCGGCCTCGGGGGTGTCGACAGAAATTTGTCCGCTGCAGAAGTAATTCGTGGAGTTTATCATGCATGCTTCTCTGTCGTATCTGCTCTACCGTGTCGTGAACTGCATACCATGGAACATTTGCACATATTCAGCCTTTTCTAGACTCTTGTAGGCGTTCTAGCAAAAGAAGCAGCTACGAGTGAGCGCCGCTTTCGTCGGTGACGGCGGGTGAGTTTGCAGTCGACCATGCATCTCGAGAACCGATCTCCCGGACAGGAAGGGGGAAAAAAATGGATGGTGGGGGCTGTGCTCCATAGCTGGAATCGTGAGAACATTCTGAAGGAGGTGTGGTGCCCCGCCAAAGGCTATTTCCCGTTCGTCTTTGATTATGATCGAACAGCAATCATTCAGTGATTTGCCAGGAGGCAGTGTGATACATTTCTGCCCGCACCGGAAAGGGGCCACAGAAATGAGGCCAGTTCCCGCGTCGTCTCAAGGTCTCCGCAGGAGTTGTATGCAAGCTCTCAGAGAACCATTTTGCTCTCAAAAACGCCACTATTATCCTTGTTTGTAGTGTCTCACGTAAATTACACACTCAACCAAAACAAATGGAGGAGGGGAGCGGGGTTTACAATAGAATGCTTTCTTTCTCGCTCTCTATAACACTCTGCGCCCTTAATGAGGTTGTGGGCACCGATTTAGCCATATTATGCTCTTATTTTCAATTTTTAGGCGGATTCGATTGAAGAACGAAGCCTTGAGGGTGTGCTTTCGGTGCGCAAGTGTCTTTATTTTTTGATTTCCGAATAGATTTTCACGGGGCATAAACCGAATATGGTGTCAACTAGTGTGCCATTTCCAATATCTGTTTGCAGCTCAATGGCTGGAGTAGTATTTTTTGTTTTGGGCAAATAAATGACCATAATTAAGTAAAATATATTTGCTAAGTACCTGTGAGCGCCACTGGCCCTGACTGAATAATATTTATATCTGAACCAGTGCGAAGAAAGCGCATCGATTCTCATGGGAACGCTTCTCCAAAATGCTACGAATAGAAAGGCCCTTAGCTTTAAGCATTCGCTAGAAGCGGCTTTCTTGCGGAAATAAAACTATGACGTCTAATATTTGAACAGCCGTCGGCAAGAACACTTGCTTTGCACTTCACACAATTGCCGGGTTCGGCCGGTATACCGTCATGAGTTGGTGTGCCCGCAACCTCAGTGGCTGTAAGAAAGGCCCGTTGGCACGTTCAGTCGATTCCTCAAGGTATGTTCCTTTTTCTTATACGATGAGTAAAACAGTATCCACCAATAGTAGCCGCAAATATTTCTCCTTTAATATTAGTCCTATGTCATTGCGACTTAGATCCGCGTACTTAACCGGCGGTTGAAACGGTCATCAATTATTTGCACCTATTTAGCAGTTTATTTACGCGTAAAATACCAGCGAGAAAGAGCAAAGTGCTTGCTTTCATATGCGATAAGAAAGTCCAGCTTTTTTGGACAGCACTTTGAATTGTGAGGCAACTGTGGAATATTGTAAGATGCTGTTTTGGACATATTGACGGAAATCGTCTAACATTCCGATGAGCAACAATTGCTTGCTTTTAAAGTTTGTCCTGCGCTCGCAGCGAGTATATATTTAAGGCTGCCATATATGAAATCAAAGGGGTGCGTTTGTGATAATAAATAGCGGAAAAGTACAAGCGCCTGGGGAGGGATTTACGAATATATCGATTGCTATGCTGTAATCTTATGAGATGCTAAAAAAATGCATTTTAAACAACCTACCGTTGAGCGCTTGTCCAGAATTTCGGGGTATGAGACATTTTTTTTTTTTTTTAACCGGCATATAGAACGAGTAACCGATTGCTGGCGAGACATTGAGAGCCTACCAAGGTGATGTTGCTGACATAAATCCGGGGTGCTGGCAGTCAGCACCCTTTATAACTCTTCCACTGATGATGACATCCCTATAGGGCAGTCGCCGCTTGGCGGTGGCGCATCGTTCTATCAAGAGGCTCAATCCCTGCGAATTCAGCAGCAATGTTTTTCTGGGACTCGAGTGAGCGAAATTTATCCGTGAATCCTTAATCGAGTAGACAGTTCTGCAGCTTCTGAAACAATAGAGAACACTTTAAAACGAAAGTAACGGGGTTTATCAGCGGAACCGTTGCTCGGTTTGACAGAGAAGCATTCGAACATCTCAAGAGTTTCCGAAATCGCCGCATCCGTTGCTGCTTATATAGTTTAACTATATTTTCAACCTATTGCATCTTTTTGTCTCTTGAAAATATGTTGTGCATACATGGTTTAAATGCATTGTCTATAATTACACTGTTGCAATCTGTTTGTATGTACTTCTTACACGTGTCTTCAAACCCTGTAAATAGTTGCCTCTGCTGTCAAGGGTGGGATGGCCTCGTCAGGCGGGAAACCGCCTTTAGCCTACTCACCCAGGACAGAATTTTTTGTAAATTTTGTCCCAAATAAAAAACTTACTTACTTACTATGCCTCAAGTTTTATTTTCGGTAGGAATTATTCCGACAGAAGTGTGCGTGTGTGCGTTCGTGCATATGTGTTATGAGCGGATGTGACCGCTAGTGCTGTCAATGGCACGTGATTGCCTGCCCGGGTTTTCTGGTGCCAAATTTACTGCAAACTCGAGCTCGACAAAAACTTGCACAATAATACATTATTTAAAAACACGGGCAGTTTTGCTAGCAATGCCATGCAAAATATCTACAGTTAGGTTATTTCACAAGGGTGGTCACTTCAGTTGAACGAACGTGCGAGCTGCATTCGAGCATTTTTTTGTGATCTTACGTACCACTCCGCTAGCGCGGCCTATTGTCGTATCGGACAAGCTCCATTACATCCGTTGTCATATCCTCCCGAAAAGAAGTGGACGTTGCACGCGAATAAGGAATTGCTGTGGGTATGTACCATTAAGCCTGAAGA
This sequence comes from Amblyomma mixtum, assembly GCF_055824585.1. Lineage (NCBI taxonomy): Eukaryota > Metazoa > Arthropoda > Arachnida > Ixodida > Ixodidae > Amblyomma > Amblyomma mixtum. Next base: position 68,509,277 of record NC_143014.1, read on the forward strand.
CATCATCATCATCATCAAAACTGCCGTTAATAGTACAACGGGAGGTCGAGATCGCACGAAAAACTTCGCCCAATCAACAGCCCTTGTTTGCAATGCCTAAAAAAAAAAAGTTACTGACTTTTTATTTTTTTAATAGGCAAGGTATCTATGTAAATGAGATAGGCAGCTTGTTACGCCCTTTGTACACATTTCTGCACATGGCTAAAAAATGTTTTTTTTTTTTTTCATTTTTGACGCTTTGTGTACGGGTCTCGCTGTGCTACTTGCTATACTGAATATTTATTTTAACTTTCAATTAAGCGAACTATGCCTACAGCTGTCTTCGAGTTCACTGAAATGAGAGTTTGCTGTATTTCTCAGAAGAAAGCTCGCTGAACTCCCCCGAGAGGTTTGGCTGGGCACGTATTCGATGACTGGGTACTTACCGTTATGCGCTGGACATGTGCGACTGTCTCTTAGCTCAGGACAGCTTGCAAGGTTCATTCTATGACAGCCCGAGCAAACCCGCCGACGACATTGGTACCAGCATCTGCCCAGACAGCCGTGAAAACGATAGGGTCACACAGCCAGTTTAAGAATATAACCAATATAGGACGTGTGCAATTCAATTGAATTCCACATGTGTGTATCTGCGTGAGTGCGGCTACATGTAAATGCCGGTGAATGAACGCTGTCGCGATGAACTTGACTATTTCTTTTTGCAATGAGAAAATTTGTCTTTTTATTGCGCCAACTCATATATCTCACCCACAAAACATTTTCTTGAATGTTCGAAGTCACTGCCCGCAAAAGGCGTATGTTTGTTCTTCTGTGTGTGCCATTTTAATCGGCATGAACAGGTGCACTCAGATTTTTTCGGGACACGGAAGCAACTAAAAGAAAAGAGCAGTCTTGCACTGAAGAGTCCACAGTGGAGGTCGGGCAGGGAAATGCAATGCGCACCCTTCAGTTCGTGGCTTCATGCTTAGACATGCCAAGAAATTATATTATTTTCGTATCTTCCCCGTTTGAAAATCTGCCGAGGGCACCTGCACATTTGTGAACTCCAACTACGCGATCAAGCAGCACCTTCTGAGTCAGCGCTTCACATACACGCATGAAGACAATAAAAAAAACTAATTTCGCCGGTTATTCACTGCAGAACTGACCAGGTACGATTTGCGTACGAACATATGGCCACAGCAAGAGTCGACTGTGCCGAAGAAATGGCTTTGCAGAGCCACGGTTATTCCGCGGGCTCTCCAAGGCGAAAAAAATGAGAGACAGTGAATAAATTCAGATTTTATTGTTATACGCATTGTTCATTCAGGCATGAACGCTACAACGTCTCTCGAAACAATAAGAATTATCACAGGATCTTTCAGTGATGTGTACAGATACCAATAATTCACAGCATTAACAAAACACTGAATATGCAAGTAATAATAAACATTTAGATTTTGTCGTGTACTTAAATAGGAACTACTTACAATATATAAGACAAGCACGGACCACAGTGGCTTTGTAAGCGCAATCCCAAGTATTCACTCCTCTTATGACTTTTGATAAATTGTTTTTTGAAGCACAGGCATGTAATGTCGCCAAGAGGAACCCACGCGTTGGCAACCTTCATGGTTCCTTCATTCCAGCCAGTACGAAAATTCACCACCCTTCCTTGGCATATTTCAGCGGAACCAACGTGCAAACGAAAACTGGGTCGCTGATTAAGCCTACAAAAGGCGCACTAGATCGACTCATGTATTACGTTTGCACAAACGATTAAGACACGGTCGATTTCTCCGTCATAAATGTTTAGGCAGTGTCGAAGTACAGAACAAATGGAAATGTTTAGCGCTGTGCAAAACAACCCCGCTTATTTATCATTGTTCTAGCGCATTCAGCACCACTGTCGCGCGGCTTCAAGGACACGGAACAAAAACAAAATGATAAAAGAGGACTCAGTGACATAGGCTGGGGTCTCACACATAACAACACGCAAAGACACGACACAGTATACTCTCGCAGCAAAGACATAAACTCTGCACAACAAGACAGGCTGCTGACTATGTACAATGTGTATAATGCGTTCCAAAGTACACGGAGCAGACGCGAAGACCTGTACAGTAGGTCTGATTTATTTGGTGTGAGCCAACTTCAACTTTTTTTTTTCCTTCGCTGGGAACGCAAACGATAAAAAAAAATGAATGAAAGAACGAAAGAAAGGAAAAGTGAACTTATCTGAAAGAAACTGCAAGCACTGCAAAGTAGCACGCTTGTTATTCGGCGCGATACGGCTGCACCGTATGCCACCGAAGCTGCTTCGGAGTCACTTTTCGGGTCGTTCGCAGTGCGTGCTTCGCTTTTCGCGCAGGGCAACGGCAGCACAAGCACGACGCTACGAGTGTGCGTTTCGCTGCATTTACGTTCGTGAAATCGTTTTCGTCGGGCTTCGATCCTCACGCCCCCCGCGGCGAGAGCGTCTCATTTCAAGGAGCCCACAACAGCTTCCGGTACTCAATATTTTGCTTTTTACGGGTAATTTGCACTGCATGCGTACAACTTGTATACCTGCGTATAAAAGCAGGTTACTACGCCATGGAATAACGTGTCTGACAATGTTTGCGGTCTAGTCTTGGCTGGCATGCAGTGTGCAAGTGACAGCGAAAGAACGATATGTCATGGTCAACTTGCCGCGCGTCTTTTCTTTACCCCTCACTCTTTCTGGCCACTTCATTGGTGAGCATGTTTTCTCGCAAAGGAAGTGCAAGAAAGTGAGAAAGTGTGGCACGCCTTGACTGAACATGGTCGAACACGTAAACTGTACTTCAGTGTTTATTTGTTGTTTTTTTCTGCGATCGTTTGCACCTTATTTCCTTACATCGAAACGGTTCCCATGGAGTCGTTGTCAACGCGTGTCTGGACGGCTAGAGAAGCGGAAAGAGGGTCTGTGACACCAACCTGACCTCTAGCGTCCTTAAAAGCTATACGCCAGAGTTGCTGAGGTGAGCTTCAATTGCCCCTGCAACCTGCACGGTCCGTGGCTACAATTTTCGCACACCGGCCGAGTTTCCCAGCGTTTTTGAGCAGCATTTGTTGCCCACGTATGTACATAGCACACAGGCTTTCCTGACCGCCGTGTATTTTGTGCACAATGCCGTTGCCTCTCGTACCGATCGATATACAGTACCAGAAGTAAGCGGTACGCGTGCACGACAGAATAAATAGAAGCATTATGCATGTAATAAATTAAGTACGAACAATCATAGTGTTGCACAGACAATTTTCAAGCAAATAATGCGCGCGCCGTGCGAAGCACTTCAGCACGCAGAACACTCCGAACCGGTGTTTACCGTTATCTTCGCCTTGCTAAAACCCCAGACGAGTGAGATTTTGGTGCCAGTTTTACATTAGGTACATCGATTTCTTCTCCGTATCGTTTGCATCGTTCTCGCTTTCTTTATGCTCTCTACACAGCAGTGGGCGTGGTGCAATAATGGAAATGGAAAGGCGACAAAAAAAAAAAAAAAACGGAACGACACAGAAAGAGACACTCTGTGAATACAGTGCAACATAGCCGAGGCCTGTCGGCGGCTGCGCGTGCTCCGAGATGCCCGTAGACTTCTACAGAAATGTTTGGGCGGGATGTGGCATATATTTACACGGGACAAAAAGCAGGCAGCTGCAGTCAGCGCACGTATTTACAAGACGAAGACTTCTGCGTCGCAGAAGGCCCCGTTGACCAGGCCAGTGAAGTCGTTGCCAACCGACTCGTTGGTCTTCCAGAGCTCCGTCCCACTGATTACACGACGTCGCCAAGCACAACCGGTGCAGAGGTTTGGCGCGGCAAACGTGAGCATTTCGTGTGCCGTTGTGGGCGGGTTCGGGCTGATTGCACACAAAGCAGCGGCGGGATTGTCATGGTGACCGAATTATCATTTACCGAGACGACTTATCTGCGGCCAGCCCGAGGTTAGGCGTTGGCCTGTACGTATACTGCCATTACTACTCGATCTGGTAGCGATCATGGTCCTTCACAGTATGCGGCTACTGCTCAGACCTAATAGCTGGCACTAAAGGGTTTGCTTCGAGGTGAAAAGCATTTTTTTTTCATTGTTTACTGTAATTATGAGACACTTTCAAACGTCAACACAGACACCAAGAGCAGCTAAAGACGAGATAGCATTATCTTCTTCGTGGCAACACTCAAATCAGATTTTTGCCCTGTCTCGTGAAACGGCAGAGGATGTTTACGTTAGATATCTGAACGTGCGTATGCAATAAAGCAACGGAAATAGTAAGGTGTGCCCGGGTTAATATTAGATTCGACGCTCTACACTTTGTCTCCCGCAAAGGCTAAAATGGTGCTTTGCTAACCTTGATCTCGAGTACTTGTGAAATATATTTTTGTCCGCGTCAAGCGCACCAGGAAATTTTGAGAATTTTGGCTGTTATTATTCATGCTTGCATTACCCGCAGTACCATTTGCGGGGCTGGTTTGTATTTGCTTGTCGGGCTTAGGCTCCGTTACCCGCAGAACGCGGTCGTCTGAAACGTGGCCATATGTAAGCATGCGATCAGAGGCCACATATTGCAAATATTCATTTTCCAATTCATTCTTCTGTCCCTTTATCAATGGCAGCTACCGCCAGGCACGTCAGTGCTGACGTCATAGGCAATGTTATTCTTCGGATCTGAAGTTGGATTTATTAATAAAAAAGAATCAAAAGAATGGAATGGGGAAAAGAATCCTTACAAAATATGAACCCAGTGCAACATAAAGTATAGGCACGGCAGCCTAATAATACAACCCTATCAAACGAGGACGACGATAAGCTGGTCAATAATCCACATGCACTACAGCACCATACCAATAGGTATACACACAAACAGGTCAGTGCCTCGAAGCTTATAATGAGCCATGCCAGAAATTTTCGTGGCAGTTCCCTTTACCTGTACAATTGGTAAGGTCAGTTAGTGTGCCGTTTTCTCTAGAGAAGCTACACTCCTTAAAGTCTTTCTCTCCAAGCGCCAATAAATCAGTGCGATTGCTAACTCAGCGTCAGTTATAGCCTGCACAGCATTTACGAAGCTTCTCAGAAATGCAGCACAACGGAAAAGCTAAAACTTAGGTTGTTTTTATCCCTCTCCTCGTATCTAAGCTGGGCACCATGACAATTCTTTTCTCCTGCTTTTTTTTTTTTTTCTCTTGTTGCATCTTGAGAGTAGAGCGATGCCACTGCTGTATGTACCTGCGCGGGAGGTCCACAGAACGCGAACTAAAGATTGCGCTGGTGTCTGTTTTTAGGTTTGGAAACGGAAGAAAGAACCATTCGCTCGTCGCGGAAAGTTTACGGTCAACACAACGGCAATGAAGTGTGTACTTCGCAGGGAACTAGCGTAAAATAAATACTCTTGACAGGAGTTCTGTCTGAACGATCCCGGCCACGTCGCATGGCCAGGCAATGAATGCCTCTCCCGTATACACACGAAGGACGAGCTGCAGGCTCTGCCAAAGACGGATGCGGAAGGAAGAAGGGGAGGCATACATGGCATTTAGAGAACAGAGCACACTGGGCGCACCGTTCGCGGTTTCGCGTAGTGGCTGCATGTCTGTGTGTTTGTGTGTCGTGCGCACCTTGCGACCTGCCGCCGAGATATGCGGCAGAGTAGCACAGGATGCAAAGCAGTGGCGACTGCGGCGTCGCCAACGCACTGTCCGACGAGTTACCCGTAGAAAGGCTGTCTCTGCACATGGAACCCATAGAAGGTATCGACAGTTCTTGCGAGAACCATTTCTTAGACTAACCGAGAAGACCGCGGCGCTAGGCTCACGGTCCGCTCGCAGCCTTGTGGATGTCCTTCTTGAAACTGCTGAGATCTTGTATGTTGTCCAGGAGGGTCTTGTGAATGGTGTGGATCTTGGCAGCATCCATGTCCTTTTTGAGCTCTTCCATGTCCCGTTTGAGTTTCGCGCGTCGATTCTGGAACCAGGTGATCACCTGCGCGTTCGTGAGTCCCAGCGACTGCGCGATCTCGTCCCGGTCGGCGGGCGACAGGTATTTCTGGTAGAGGAACCTTTTCTCCAGCTCGAAGATCTGGTGGTTGGTGAACGCCGTTCGCGACTTCCGCTTCTTCTTGACCGGCTGCCGACCGTTGAAGGAGCCGCCGTTCTCTCGGGAGGCATCTGCAGTAACAAGAAGGAGAATTGGGTGCATGAGCTTCATTGTCCATTCATCTTTCAGACAACAAAGAATGGAAACAAATGTGCGTGCACGTTGCAGCTGAGGAAGAACAGCCGTGCAGGCTCTTCTCAGACAGCTCAAACACGCTCACAAACACAAAATGCGTTTCCACTTATTTTGTCTCTGTGCACCACACATTCGAAGTGGTGTTGACGGCACTGTCGGCTTTGCTACTGAGCCGCGCTCTGTGACACGCAAGGGACGCCTAAAAACAGCAGCTGTGGTGAAACGCAGCTGTGAAAAATGGTCGTGTCACTAAGTGAAATGCAACCGCTGTAGCGTCCAGTGAAAATGTATTTGTTTATTACTCCATGTAACTAATGGTTCATGCACATGTAAATCGAACGTCAAACACGCCACAGCCAACAGTCTCAGAAGTGCGGGCTCAACGTGCATTAGCATAGCACAGTGCTGCGGTCGCTTTTTTTCCTTGTACAATAAGCGTATTTATTATTGGCATCATCATCATCACCATTATCCCGACTGCAAATATTCAGTAGCAACGTTTTCGTGACGCTGCGTGCATGATGTTTTCTTTCTTTCTCTCGGTCGGCTGACTTTTTGCAAAAGCCGCAGCAGGATTCTGAGTCAATCACCAACTATGTGAATGTGGCGTCCAGAGACACGAGGAACGCAGCTTTTGCGAAACGAGAACGTCAAACGCACATTACTGCGACGCGCGTTACGGCACTACCTGGGGCGGTCGCATGCAAACCGCTGAGAAAAGTTGCTTCCCGCTCTTCGAGGGTCACACGGCGCAAAAGCCAGCTCGCGGCATCCGATATGCACTCCGCACAAGTAGCAGCGGTCCGGCGCCGCAGGACGCACAAAGGACATGATCCGCGGTGGCAACGTCTTAATGGAGTTCGAGAAAAGTCGAAGGCGTTTGCAACCGCGGAACGGGGAGCGACAGGAGGCGGGGCGGCGACCGCACGACACGCGCCATTCAACGGCACGGCCCCGCGCGCTGCCCCGGACGCCGACAATCGCAGTTTTCGGAAGAAGGCTTGATTTATGACGCGCCCCGGCGCGAGAAGGCCCGCCCCGTTCTGGTTCGGAGAGCGCAGTCCGCATCAGCGCTCGATTAGCAGCGCCCTTGTTCATCCCGCGGCGGCTTTTGGGGCCCGAAAGAAGCGCCTTGCGCGAACGCGGCGACAGTCGGCGCTTTTCTTGCCAACCCCCCCCCCCCCCCCTGTCTCCCGTCACTAAGCCCCCCCAGCATTGTGCCACGTCTCCTCCGAGCGCTGCCCTGTTCGGTGATGTATCGACTTCAAGGCGTCACAGCTCCGCAGAAGGCTCGGCGATGGAGAAAGAGACCAGCCCTCAACCTGCGGCCATGCCAAAGCCCCCTGCTTCGACTTGACGCCTTTTGAAAAGAGTCCGATTTCCTTACGGCAATTTGCTACACGAGGAGGTGGCCGCAGGAAAAAAAAAGAGGGAAGCGGGAGCCGCCGATGACAGCGGGGGACCTCGTCACCTTAACCGCGTTTCTATGAACTCGGTCGGGTCCATCGTGTGTACGGCGGCAAAATGCGGCTTGGCCGCTCCGGATCATTCAGCGGATGCGGAGTGTGACAAATTCACCGCTTTCAACGTAGTACCTCCGCGGTAAGTAACTTGCGCGCTTTTTGAAGCAAGCAGGCGCTCATGTAAAGAGCAACTGAAAGCGGACAGCGCTGACGTTATTTGAGGATCACGAGCGGGAAAGCAGAAATCGATATTGCAGAATATCTGCGCTCCAGGATATTGGCGTGACTCGAAGCCCGGAAGTGTCGGACGAGCGATTTTTCGTCGTAACGCGCGACCTCCAGATTTACCTGCTCCTTTTATGTTCTTTCGGGTTCATTGATTCAGAGCGTATTACGTGTCAGCCATTAGGGGATTAGTCGAGCAAAAACGCTGCACAGTTAATCCAGTTCTGTATCGCCTTTAGTTGAAACGAAGCCACCAGTAAGATTTGCCTTCACCCAAACTTTACTTCGTTGCCGCACACAGCATAGGGCTGGAGCGCGGTTAACAACAAAACTGAATCATATAATAATGCACATGAAAACAGAACATTGTTACTCGCCATACGCATCAACCTGCAACTCGTAGCATTTTCGGCATCGTGGAATGCAGCTATTCAGCATGCATACTGCTCCAGCAGCTTCGTACACACATCGCGAGCCCTGGCTGTTCCTGGCCGTTACCACCGTCGGCCTGTCTTTCCATTGGCGAGGCTGCTTGGCGAGGCCATCAGTGATGGGAGCGGAGGAGGGAGAGGGAGCTAGTAAGAGCGGCTGGGAGCGGGCGGCGCGTTCGCAAAATGACTCATCCCTCGGTAGCACATTTTCGCGTGCCCGCGTTAGATTTCGCGCCAGCGCACGCGTCGGCGGGCGCGGCCCGCGATGTGAGACAGGCATGGTGTGGTGCAGCGCACGGCCTCAGGAGGAGTTCCACCCATTGGAACTAATTATCTCGCCCCGGCTCGGCTTCTTAGCGTCCTCCCCTTGCCCTCGAGGCGCATCTACTTTCCGGCCCGGAAACGAGACCTCCTCACGGTGCGCACCGGCGGCCTGCTCGCCGACGCTGCACGCTGACAAGCGTCGGCCCGGGATGACAGCGGCGCAACGCTCCGCTGCGGCCAGGGGGACGCCCAGCACAGCGGACGCTGCAGGCACGCACGCCGGGCCAGCCGAGCCAAGAGCTGCGCGCGGCAGTGCCCCCCCCCCCTCGCCCGTGAAGAAGCCGGCATGCCGCGGTCGCGCGCGCGCGGCGCTACCGTTGGTTGCATCGCCCGCTGCGGACGGTGTCGTTTATTTCGCGTAGATAAGTCGGAATCAATCTAGCTATTTACTTGGCTGCGAAAGGGAAGGCCTTCTTTTCCGTCCATTTATCTCTGAAATTCGCGCAGCTCTGGGCAGCGAGCGTAAACGGGCGACGCGATGTCAGTGACCTCGAGACAAAGGGTGCACGGGGCGGCTGGTCGCGTTCCAGCCAGCGCGATGACCGCAGTTAAACGTCAGTCGATTGTAAATCTTCGCCGCTTTATAGAGACAAAGCAGTTTACCAGTTGTTGGTGTGAGGAATGAATACGCAGAAGTTCTATATTATGTATATGTCACCGCGCGTGGCGTCTCATGTTTTATCGAAGGACTTATCACGCGAAGTATGGGAGGTGAACTATTACTACTTTCCTCGTCGCTTCCTCCTTGTCTTTTTTAACTATCTCTCCCTCCACCTAGGTGCAGACCTCGCGCATTGCTCGCGGGCGGACAGGCGCCTCCTGGCCGCCAATTCCCCAGCCGTGGGCTCTCGAGCGAAAGGCCTCAAGTTGTGTTGACTCGCGCCTCATTAGGAGACATGGGCGCTTATGCGGCTCCGCCTTGATGAGTAGCCCTCGTTATCCGCGGCGTCGCGGGCGAAAGCATTGTTGACGACTCGAGAGTTGATTATGGTGTCGTGTGTGCCCGACCTGGCGGCTAATGTCCCTTCATTCGAGACGCGGTGAGATGACGCCGTACGCGCCGAGAATAATGACGGGTAATTTGCCGCTTCCACGCTTCGACGTTGGGCTCAACGTTAATCTGCGCATTTTGTTGCTCTTCTCCTCCTTGCTTCCGCCAAGCCGCGTTAGCGAGGAAAGCGTGCGTATGGCTTCAACGACGTCACTTTTGCTTGTGCGGCGGCGTACAGAATGTATACGTGCACACTCATTGCGTTCTCCAGCCGAATGCCGTGCCTTTTAAAACTGCAGCATCTCAAGGTCATTTACACGCGACCGCGAACATGCCTTGTGCCTGTGCAGGACAGCTAGCACACAAAGTCATTGGTCCGTTTTCTTTCTTTATTTATTTAGTGCGCAGACTTCAGCATAGCTGCTGAATATACCTCACAGAAATATGGCTGATAGCATCACTTACAAAAAAAAAAGTATATGTTTGAAGTTTAGCACAGAGAGATTGTTTGGTAAATTTGAGCCAGCGTGTTTCACTGTGTAGGATATGTATTCGGTAGAAGCCCCCCGCAAGCATAAAATCCCAGTAAATGTTTGGTCCAGATGATACAATCACTACCATTCCAATATTTTTCCAGTATGATTAGTTTCTACCTTCGTCGCAGCTCAAGCAACCCCACGCTCTCGTTATCTCCTGGATCTGCCGAAAGATTATCGCGTCGAGCGACAAGGAAAGAGCTCAAGCAAAAGGAAAGCAATCGTTATATTATTCCGGCACTTGCTTCCCTTCACAATTTCTGATGCTCTTCAAGTTTTACAAATTATCTCTAGTCGAATAACGCATATTTCATCCACCTAAGGATGCCATATACTGAAGGAAAAACCAGCGCCCATCAAATGGAATGGGGCCAGTTACACTGTGAGTTGGCCAGCGTATAGAAAAGGAGGCTACGGAAATGATCGCAAAACTACGTCTCAAAAATACGTTATGCAAGGTCCGCATGTTAAAGGTTTAAACATGCAGGAAAAATTTTAAAAAATACATTCATCTCTAGCGAGGACAGCACCTGCAGCCCTCCGAAATTCGCATCTAATATTAATCTTGCTATTTCTAACTTGAGGCGTAGTATAATGTCTGTTTGCATGAAGGAACCGCGTCGCCAAACATTTCCATCTCCCTGTGTGCGCGGTGAAGTGGAATGTAACCAATTATACGCAGACAGTATATGTATAGGTGCGAGCATGTAAGTTTTATTGCACCTCTTTGATGTTCTGTGAAATATTCATGAATTCATCACAGCAAGGATCCTCATGAGAACTAATAACTGAAGGTGCATTTGCTGGAAGCACTTGTTGGAAGCACTCTTTGAAAGCACTTATTGAAACCGCTTTTGGAAGTGCCTTTTGTGAGCACTCTTTGGAGCACTCTTTGCAAGCACCCTTTGGAAACACCCTTTGAGATCACTCTTTGGAGCGCTTTTTGAGAGCCTTTGAAAGTGCACGGCATGTGCCGCCGCGTTGAAAAACTCAGGGCAATGATATATACTAGATGTTGGCGTTATTGCTGCTGAGCTCTGCGTGAATGATAGTCAAGAAAGTAACTAGAAGAAATAAACAGCTTTATGCTGGCAGTGCGTGACGTGTTGTGTTGTTTACAAGAGAGAAACAAGAGCTGTGTTATGCTATACTCGTGGCGTGGCGAGCATGGTGTGGCGTGGTGTGGTGTGTTAATCGTGTGGTTGTGTGTAGTGGTGTGATGTGCAAATGTGTCTGTGCGTGTTTTCACGCACGTCAGCAAATTTCGCATCGAACATATCCAGACAGAATCAACATGTGGAACGAAAAACCGACAACGGCTTCTATTCAACGGGAATGTACAAGGAATGCACCTTTGGATGAAGTCATCCGCCACCTATTTCAATAAACGCGTTGCAAGGATTCGTGAATGACATGATCCACTTGCTTTTACCAGTATATTGCTTCTGTGTTATCGCTGATGTCATAACAACTTCGTCCACAGCCAGTTATTTGTTGTACACCTAAGGGCAACGTTTTCGTGGCTTCTTTTTATTCTTCGGACCATACCCATCACTGACAGAGAGGTGACATAATAAAAGTTGCGGACCAGGGCACATTGCTGCAGGGTGCCTCCAATGGGTGACTGTCCAGCGAAATTAGAGGCACAAGTCATGCCCGCCGGTGTCGATTCGGAGCTTCATAACCCTGCACTAATGCATGGCCACAATGAGTCAAAGAGAACCGAATAGTAAAGGCTGTCCAGAACTATGTGGCGTACCGAACGCCAACTGCGCCCTTATTTGCAGCACTAAATAATATACAGCGAAATTCCACATCAGTTTAATCGCTGGGATTCTTAAAAAGAAAAAAATTGGAACAGGCTTTGTTTAAGAATATTCCAGTAGAATTCGGCGCGGCCGGTGCCGGATATTTCCTGACAGAGAACATTGTGCCTGCTTTCGTCGTTGATTCATTTGTTCTTTTCGAAATAAACAGAAATGGCGATGAAAGAGAGAAACTGACCTTTTATTAAACAACACAGAGCGATCGTGCAAAAGCTGCAAAGGCTTGTTTCTTAGTGCAGATGGAACAAAACAAAGCTGTCAAGATCAACCATCGTATACGGGGAACTGCCAACTGCACACGCACACACGCAAACAGAAGGGCCAGTTTAAAACTGTATATGACCCTAACGCCATTCGCTTCGAACATGCCAAAAATTAAAACCCTCGCAGTATTTCGTGACAGCGCAGCTGTAGTATACAGTAGAGTCGTTTCACTCGCCTACGCTCCGCGTGGATAGGACGGCGGGATAGGTGTATACCACAGAAGTACGGGGGGAGCAAAGCCAATGAGCCGCGGAGCTCCCTGAATCCTCCATTCTGTCCCAGCAGCCCCTGCTCTCAGCAAGTTAGTTTCCTTCCCAGCGGACAACGAGCTACCCTCGCTTTGCTGACCAGTGCGTGTAATGCACTCGAGGGTCTGGCGAAACATGGAGTGAACGCACCCCACTCGCGCACCTGGCCAAATGACGCTGCAGGAACGAACAGCGGTCAGACCCGGGTTGCTCCGGACGTGTCATCACGCCTCCGCAGCAGTGGCAGGAGCGACCGTCTCGGAGTCGGCTTAACACGGAGACGAATGGATGTACTCCGCGTTCTGTACACGCCTCGGGGCTCAACTCAGGTAGCGGCGCGCGCCACCTGGTCTCGGGCAGCGGCTCGTAAAGCGCTCACCGGAAATGAATGGTTGCGGAGCGGCTAAGGTGCGAATGGCGTGCTGCCCATGGGAGGATTCGCGGAGTTCCCGCCTGCCCAGTCGCTTGTCAGCAGCAGCAGCACCCGGGAGGGACGGCCCGCGGTGTTGCTGCCCCTAATTGTGCGCGCCGCCGCCTGGGCCCGCACAGGCACGGGGCTGACCATGGGTGGCCGCCCGGGCCCTCGCCGGCCTCGCGGAAGCGTTTTGTACCGGCGGCGCGAGCTTGCAAATGGGCTCCCGCGGCCTCCCCGGTGCACCGCGCCGGAGCCGAACCTTCGATCATGCGTCACTCGCGACGCTGCATGCGCGGCGGCCCGACAGACCTGGCCCCACGCTTGACGGCGGCGTGTGCTTGGGCCTGTCCCTGGGCTGGTCCCCCCCTTTTTTTTTTCTTGCTTTCGTTGCAGCGTGCGCTGCGTGAGATCACCTATTGTACTTTGCGAAAGGAAATGGTGTGCGGGAAAATGTTTTTTCTGTTCTTTTAGCCGCCTCAGGTGGTTAAGAGTTTTGGTGTTCGCCCTAACCGAAGTACGGAAACGTGTCGAAAGAAAGCGAGATGAAAGTTGGCAGTTTGTTTTCAGTTTTGAGAAGACATATTTGCTGGTGTTATGGCGGACGAAATAGTATTAGCTGCAAAATAGAATCGTGCACGTAAGTGCTGCAGGCACGCTCTAATTTGAGAAAAAAAAAAAAAAACCGGGGGTAATCAGTGTAAACAAAAAGAAGGAAAAAAGCTTGTGGTAAAATTCATTCAGTTATGCAGTTTGTGCAATTTCTTATTATGGCGTAGCGACTTTGCACTGGTGGTCAATATGAAAGAATTGGGAATTATTTCGACATGTTTGAATTTTCAGCTTTGTGACTGGGACACACCAGGTCAAATCATAGCAGAAAGGAAGTTGTTAAAGAAGATTAAACATGAGCATTCCACTAAATGTGCACGTTGGTTACCTATAAAATTAATATGAAATGGTGGCGATTCGAATAAAGGGAGCCACACAGTAATGCGAATGACAGTTGGTAGCGTTGTAAAGTGGCAAGATGGCCTATGACACGCAGACTGTTATGAAACTTTTGTTTCATGTTAAAACACTAGCAAGCAGCCTCAGATAACCACGAATGAAATAAATGGCTCAAGATCAGTCCTTACACAACACTGGAGCCAGTTACGAATGAATACGGAATATGCACCTTAGCGTGAGGTGAAAATGCGCTAATGTTCGTCGGAAGCTAAATAGCTCAACGCAGCGTACACTGCGTAAAGTAAGGAATAGCACAGACATACGCCTTTTTTCACCGAGAGAGACTTCTGCAATTGCGAGGTACTACGTGAGCAAACAGCAAAGACCCACAGCTATGGATAGATTAAACTGTTTTCGTTTTTTATCATTTCATAGAAAGAGCGATAAGAACATCGATGAAGTTTTCAACGCTTTTTTTTACCCATAACACTGTTGGGCCTTCGATAAAGCTGACACAGCTCACGAGGTAAAATCATAGAGCTAAGGGCTACAAAATTACAAATTACTTAAACCTGAAATAACATCACTGCTCCTTCCCGTGGCCAGTTTGGTGGCAACAAGGTGACAAAGCTCGAGTAGCAGCCACCTACTCCAAGGTCGGGCCAGCCAGTTGGCGCTTACACAGCGGCGCAGGGGTTCGCACGGGGCCCTTTGTGGAGGGAGCGGCGGCGGGGCGGCGGATGCGTGCGGGTCCAGATGGGCGGCCGCCCGATTTGCTGCCGGCCCCGTAGCGGGCGCGGGCGCGCTCTGTTCAAGGGTCGCCGATTAACGGCCGGGCCGGCCCCCCTCGGACCGCGTCCGCCAATCACGTCGTCGTCGTCGTGGGACGCTCGACCATTTTTCAGCCGCAACGCGAGACGCAATGAGGCCGTTTAGGGGCCCAGCTTTATTGCGCCCAACTGCGGCCCTCCGATGCTCCCCCTTGGGAGCGCCGCTTTGCGTGCGGGTCGAGATAAATGGCGTCTCACACAGTAGCTGGTACGTCACGCCAGTGCTCATGCCGGTCGAGACCAGCATGGCGATTTTGCGACTGCGCACAGTCTTCTTTTCTCCCACCGTTCGACACCTCTAAGTGGCGAGGCGGGGGCGCCAACTTGGGCCGCAGCTGCTGCCGGACGCTCTTCGGGACGGGCGCGTCACGAAGGATACGCGCTTTCTCTCATTTGGGACGTTGTTTGCCGAGAGAAGCCGGGGGCAGCCGCCGAGGCACGTATACTGGCCGGCCGGGGATGGCGGGTCCCACGGCGCCCTGACGGACGCGGGGAATTAAGTTCTTCGCGGACGACGAGAGCGGCGGCCACCGCGTGGCGAATCGTCAAACAGCCCTCCGGCGTGCGCCCGCGGAGCTGCCGATCATCGCCGAAAAAACAATGGCGCCTGGGAAAGTGAAGCGCTGAGACAAAGGAGCTCGTCGCCGCGCAGCCTGTCATGGGGTATAGCGTGGCGCTCCTAATTGCCGCTAATCACGGAGGCCGGGCGCGAAGGAGTCAAGCACCCACGGGGGGTGCCGTCAAGCGTGCAGCAGCAGTGACACGGCGCCTTCAACAGGTGCGCCCTTAAAAATCAGATGCGAGGCGCTCGCCTGACCTTAATTAGCCGAGAAGGAAGGCGACCCGGCGCGAACGCCCCGCCGATTTCGTCGCTCCCTCGCGTGGCCAGATGTTCTGCGAGGGGCTAATAATGGAGGCGCGCCCGGAGATTCCGCCACTTGTTCTCTTTATGGCGCGCCAAATGGGCGGTGAGTGGGAATTGAAAAGTCTGATTGGGGAGGAGGGCAGCCCCAAGGGAAGGGGCGGTCCTGCAGTCGTTTTCCGTGATGATGAAGGGTTCACGAACAGCCATTTCCTCCGCGGCCGAGAGACGCCCTGCGGCGCCGAATCGCCCTCGGCTGCTGCTGCAGCCACGCCGGCGCTTTGTCTCTCTCCGCCGACGACACTTAGCGCCGGCGCGTCAAGACGTCTCCATTTTCCTCTTGAAGTGCCTCGCGGGGGCAGTTTCGTACAAATACTCGGCAGCCGCTGTCGCCAGTTTCCTGAATGGCCGTCTCCGCTGCGAGGCCTGCCAGCGCGTTCCCTCCTCGACATCTTGTAGACCCACACCTGGCACCCTGCTCTCAGCGAACAATGCGCACTCTATGGGCACATGTCGCGCTTGCTAGAGCGAGGACTTCCCCTTTGATTTTTTTTCCCTTACCTCTGCTTGTTTCTGAGTGATGACTGACGCCTCACTTCGGCAGGACAGAGAGGAGTCGCTAAGAGCAAGAATCTAGCCCACATACTCGGAGAACAAAACAGCAACAACGAGAGAACGGAAGAACAACCGGAGACTGGCAGCGACGGATCAGCAACCTTCAGCGGTGGCGTACAAGACTGCGTTTGTCGTCATGGCGGCGGACGAGGCGCTGCAATGCCGGGTCGAGGACGCCCTGCAGCCGAAGCAAGGCACATGGGGTCTGTGCACCGCGACGCTCCAATCGAATCGCTCCAGAGCGCAGGGACCGCCCTGCGGCTATTTCCAGCGCCTCCTGCTGCCGCTGCGGTGACATGGCGTGCGCGCGCGCCACTACTGGCCGGCCATCTGTCATAAGCACACCCGGCACTTTTTGATTCCTGCCCGGCTGCCGCGCACGGAGGCGGCCAAACAAAGACGCCCGGCGCGGCCGCGCGCGCACATATATATAGAAGCATCTGCGCAAATCACATCGCGCGCGCCACGTTAACGAGTCTGCCAGAGCGAGAGGCCCGCAGCGCCGCGTCGCGCCGGGGAGCGGCGCCGCGGCAGCGCATTCTTGGGACGGCTAATAGCACGACCGCTGTTGGCTTTACCCCATTAGCTTGATTTATGAGCGTGCCCAACTCCAACGAAAACTGCGTCCGCTCACAACTGGAGGTCTATATAACAGTGCACGCTCACATGAAGTTCCTTGTTTATTGCTGCTCTCGGCGACTGTGCGGCTTTCTTTTCCTTTCATTCCGGCCGGGCTCTTTTCAAGCTGCCGCTTCCTTTCGCGCGCTCGGCCGTTCGCCGCCGCCGGCGTTCTGTCTCTGTCTTCCCATTTCCCAGCGCCATAAGCGAGCCGCCGTTACGAGCCATTCTGCATAACTCGCCTGGATTTCGCGAAATTCCGGAGCGCGCTGCACAGAGAGCTTTTCTTGCTTTTGCTTTTTATTTCCCTCTATGTCCTCCCCCCCTTTTTGTCCTCCCCTCGGCGACTGAGTTCCGACTCCTTTCATAGCGGTCTCCTCGTTTTTACGCGGCTTCAGATTTTTATTTCTAAGCGCTTGCTGTAGAGGCTGTTCAAATGGCTCCATTTATTCCAACGTCTCGCGACGCAAGTTTAGTCGATTTTGCGCCGGACTAACAGAGTTGGCGTTTGTAACGAGCCTCTCCTGCCACCGTCGTCGTGCAAGTTTTTCTTGCTGCAATACGCTCCTGAGCGGGTGTCGTTAGAAGGAAAGCGCCTCTGTTCGCTGCTGTCCCTATATACTTGAGCATTAAGACCACTGTCCTTGTGCTAGTTGGAAGCCAGTCAGCGTCATCTCCCCGCTCGTGAAAGAGAAGCTGAGAGCGAGACAGTTCAAGAAGAGCCTTTTCCGTCGCCTCACTTGAACGTAATTTCTCATGTCACGAGAAACAGCGATCTTAAATTTCCATCATGCATACGAAAGCTGCCTTTACGCTTATATCTGCTCACGACAAGCTGAGACCGGTTCCGGTGAAAGCATGTTCCCCTGATAATATTTAACAAATCCTCGGAGTGTATGGTACCTTCAATTTTTCCCCTTTTCTGTCTCTATTGTCTGTTAGTTTAAACTGATTTTTAAAGTGCTGCACATCATAATCCTTTTTATAGATGAAAACAAAAAAAAAGATTCACACCATTTCAGCGCTGAAGATATACGACGATGAGACCTAATGCTGACGGCGAAACGGGCGAACATACGTGATTGAAAGGATGTTTGTGCAAACACTCGGTGCTATGGATATAGGTGGCTATATTCATGATTGTGCGCTGGAAAGAAAAATGTTAATGCGACAATAGCTTAACGGCAACTGGGCTTACCAACTTGTGCATTGAATGCCGCATACGCTGCTGTGCTGCAAGCATGTGTATCTCAAACCTCTGAAACACATGAGCATATGCGGGCTCGTGTGCTTCATGCGCATGAGCTCGTGCTTTCTTTAGCCCATGGTGAGTGTGTATAGGCTATCAAGTAAGGCTGATGATCGCCGGAAAATTTTAAACTTCTTTCTTTACCTCAGTGGCCCGCAAAGACAATGAGAGGCGTGTAAGAAGTGGTGAAGACTTGGTTGGGGCAAAAGGTTTTAGAAAAGAGCGTAAAACAAAATAAAGAAAACTATCATTGCAGTACCGGTCAGTATATAGCATGACAGACTAACGGCAAGCGTATTGTCAGCCCACGCCACTAAAAGCAGGGATAGTTGACAAGCCACTGACGTGTAGTTAGACAACTGCCATGAAATGGCAAGACAAACAAAGCTTTCGATTTTTTGACATTTCTGCCAAGACTGAATGCGCCGACGATTTAATGCTGCGATTTTTCTTCCTCTCTCGAAACACTACGAGGAAGGCAGACGCTGAAGCCAACGAGGCCGAAAGAAAGAGAGAATGAAAGAAACGCGTCCCCATAACATCCCTCTGGGTTAGCGAAAGAAGTCCGGCGGCCCACCCCTTGGTGCTCGCGGGCCATTTGGCCGGCTGGCCATTGCAGCCCGCATCGCGCGAGCCTAAAGACCGGGCACGCATCCACTTTTTCCATCAAGTGGCCAACAAACTTTGGGGGAGTCTATATAAAAGCGACGACTCCCGCGGCGGCGGAGAGACGCGGGTGTCCAGCGCGCAGAGGCGTTGATTCCGGCCGATGTCACGAAATTGCCGCCGGAGGAGGGGAGTCCCTCCTCACCGGCCGCCGCCGGCATAAAGGAGCTGCCGCCGCTTTGAAGATGCCGACAGGAGTGACCCGGCTGAACCCCCAGCCTGGCACACCGTCTTTAAGGCGCTAAACATCCGACGGGCGAGGGGGGATGCGTGGCCCTGCAGCAGCCGCGCCGCTAATTTCCGCGGGGGCCTCACCTGAGGGAGAGAGAGACTGATTGGGGAGAGGCGCACAAATAGAGACGGCGGCGGAGGGGCCGCCGACGGGGAACGTCCGGTCCGCGCCGGGGGGGTCCCCGGAATGGCCTCGTCGGCCTCTTCGATTACGGATCCATTCACACGTATCGGCGAGGCCTTGTCAGCGGCTGCTTGGGCCGCTCGCAACGGGACCCTGACAGGCCCCGGTGTCTCCGCCGCCGCTGATTGCTTGATTGGGGGTTCCCGACGCCGGACCCCGGCCCCGCCTCGGGCCTCCGCCGCTAGCGAGCAGCGCGGCTGACGGCTGCGCAAAAGGACGCCCGCCCGGCCAGAGCTGGCGGCGCTGGCCTACGTTGGGCGTCCAGAAACGGTCTCGCGTCGAGTGTTCGGCCATTCCTTGGGCGCGTCGTCTGGTGGAGTGCCGTCTCCCAGCGCCTTTTGAGGCCCAAAGTCGCTGGACTGATCATGAGTATGAGGCAATTTGTGGCTCGTGCTAGGCCCTTTTTTACGCCACGCAAGAAAATTCACGATGGGGCCAGACGGGAGGCTGCAGTATAATACCAGGCGCGGGTGTCGGAATTTCCAGTGGCCACGTTCGGCGCGATCCAGCGCGGATGGCGCACAAAGCGCGACGACGCATTCCCTGGAAATCACAGGGGAGTGAATAGCGCATTATACGCGCGTAGCCCGCCCGGGGAATGTCGGGCGTTTGAATGACCGCGGCGGCGAAGGCCATTCACGAGCGGCACCCACAGAGGAAGAACAATGCGGGCAGTCTCGCCTTTCGTCTGCGCGCACACTCCCTGCAGACGCACGCCGCCCGGCGGTGGCCGGAACCGCGAGTATAAAGTACAAATTTTTATTGCGCCTAAGTAGGAGCGCGCCCAGACGTTTCCGAGGCTCGCCGCCCTCCCGCCGACTCCTCCTGGGCCGATCCTAATGATACTGCGACGATGGATCAAAGGAAGCCGCCGTCCAAGGTCCCAGGCGTGATGCTGCCACGGCGTAGACATGTAATTAAAACCTTGAGGTGCGAATTATGGCGGCCCCGGCTGCGCTCCCCTTCCTTGCGTAAGCTCTTTGGGGGAAAAGAAATGACCGCAGCAGCGCCATCGATGCTCGCCCCGGCGTCTCTTTGATCAGCGCACTGCTGGCCGCCAGTGCATGCACTGTGCGTGCCGGAAATTGGGAGCCGCGTCACCAGCTTTCCCTCTCTCTTTTCTCGGTGCAGTCGCGCTCGCTCTTACGCATAACACCACGCGGTTAGTGTCAAATGGAGCGTCGCAGTATGCTTCCAATGTTTTTCTCTTCCCCTCTTTTTTTTTGGTCGATATTTTCGTTTTGTTTTCTATTCTTTACCTACCGAATATCTCCCACTCGCGTCGCTCTATACACTGCAATGAGGGCTATACGCGCGTCTTCTTTCTTTTTAATTATTTTTTTCTCATTTCCCCCCTTATTTTGCCGGACACCCGGCAGGCGTGTACATACAAGCGCGCCGAGCCGGGCGCATATATACGTCTCTGTTGGCTTCAGGGAAGACCTTGCACATCAGCGCCTCATTTCGCGAGCGCGAGAAAATAATGGTGCCGCAAGTGATTCATTATAATCCTCCGCGCACGCTCCGCGGCGCTTTCCCGAGGCGCTAGAACGTGCTCGCTATTATCTTGTCGCGGCACACGCATGCAAGCAGCGTCGCCCGTTGATCGATCGCTGGGCAACGCGATAGTCCGCGTCCTCTCTCATTGAGCGGTCAAGACGCGGTGCAGGCCTCGCCGTGCAGCTCACTTATGCCGCGCCACTCAAAACCGGCGCTCAGCTGTGCCCGCGTACGATATGCTGCACAACCCAACCCCTTGCCTTTTTTTTTCTCTCTTTCCCCGCTTTCAAGTAGGTGTGCGCACCTGCTTGTCGGTGCAGAAGACGGCGATCGTATTGCTTAGAACGGCTCGTGTGCCTACCAGTCATATGGCATAGGAAAAAAACAAGACGTAAGCTACAGGGCAGGAATACGGGTACCACTTGTCATCGCCATCAGCATACGCAGATACACCAAGCGACCACAAGCCTTCTCCTCCATATCTGTTAAGCGGGGCTGCCTCGTTATTCGTACTTACGATTAGGTAAATATTTATAAATCTTCGGCAGTAGATCTTAGATATTCGCGAAAAGTTGTCAGCAGGCGCATGGTAAGCTATACAACATGTCTTACACAGATTTGGTTGCAAGTGTCATCTTTGCTATAGGCGCAGTGGAATGTAAGCTGAACAAATACGGACACGCTGCGAAAACTTCCTCGGCACTGTTCGCTGTCAACAATCTCTGCTTTTGTCTGTGTCATGGTGGCACGCAATTCGCCAACCAGAATGCCGGGTACGCGCGGGTCTGCTGACACGAGAAGCAGAAGGAACCGCTTATGCCGCTAACTTAAAGCAACTTGCCCTGCACTACAGCGCGGTGATTCTCTTATATGTTGTTTCACATGACAATAGGCAAGGTTTTTTTATTTAGATGCGCATATTTGAGACGTTGGCAGTCTATCCCGGAGCCAACTCCACTGCTCCAACTGCCAAGCTTTCTGAAAGCATATTTTCACTGGCTCGTAAAGAGACGTGCACATGTATCTTGTAGAGGTAAGTTCGCGCTATCTACACTAACCTCGACTCTATAGTTTCCTCACTACAGGTCACAGGACTCATGTACCGTTTGTTGCAAAAATTGTCTACCGCGCCGTAAGGACTGTAAACTTTTGCAACAGGCGGTACATGTACAGTCTTTGTCAAAAGTAACCAGGCTGCATGGTTTGCTTCTCATTTGCACAGTAGAGCCTTTACAGCTTTCCCTAAGGTCGAAAAGTTCTTTGAAGGTGAGGACAGGGGTTCTACTTGCCATACAGAGATTTAGAGCTTGAGGGCTGGCATAATAGTTTAAATAAACGACTGCGAAGCAAAACCATGCAGCCTGGTTACTTTTGACAAAGACTGTACGAGCCCAAATGCATAAACGTTCGTGCCTCTTGTCATCCATACAAGCCGCGCATATCATGAGCATGAAGATCTGCATTGAGCCTCTTCTTGAACATAATTTTTTTTGTTGAAAGCACTTAGAACTTATTTTAGATCAAAATTTGGAAGCCAACCTCTAGCTTGAGGCTCCCTAAAACATTGGTTCAAAAAAATGTGCCCTACAGACGTGTGATGCGTGTTGCTGCTAGGCGAAATGCATACCCTAATGACGGATAAGAACCTCTTCAGAGCAGGCGGAAAAATTGGAGGGGGCACTTAAGCTCCACCTTAAGGATATGACGTGATAGCTTTAATGGATAAATGGCCACATATGTAGAATTGGTCATTATTTACTTAACGTAGAAGAACTTCTTGCTGGGCGAGTTGGTGCATAGCTTTCTTGGGATGGCGTTGCGCACACGAACAAACATACACAGGAAGAGGCAGAAGACAGAAAGAGCGCAAAATACGCTCTTTCTGTCTTCTGCCTCTTCCTGTGTATGTTTGTTCGTGTGCGCAACGCCATCCCAAGAAAATTTACTTAACACTCATAGATCCCTGGGAGTCCTCGTACTCCTCCTGGCGCAGTGGTGCACCACTGCCCTGCGATGGCAGGTGCTGCCACCTGGCGGGGCTTGAACGACCCAGGTTGCTTTTTCAGAGCAACCTCTAGCGACCAACCATTAATTTTACTTCCACTTGCCATGATGCGCAGTTTGCTCACAATCCGGTCTGAAGGCTGTGATGACGCCACCAGGTCACGTAACCTATAGGTGGCCCACTATAGGTTGCTCCTCCGGAGATGTTTCGCTTACAACGCCGACGACACCGGATGTTCTGCAGAACGGGAGTCATAATGCTATCGCATTAAAATAAAAGCAATATGATAAGACCTCTCTCCCCACTCGACAGCCCTTTCTTACTCAGCACTCCCGAGTGGAAGTCCGCTGAAGTTGGTTTGTTCTCGGTGTTGTCTGTAGTCTCATCCTCCTGACCTGCGCAAATCCTGCAGCCTCCCAGCTTGACCCGAAAGAATTGTTTCGGGTGCAGGAGCATCAGCTCTGACCGCAGTTTTTTTTTCTTTTTGCATTGTACTTTGCAGATAAATGCTGGTAAACTGGGCGCTCATGGCCGCATTCAAATTTTAAACACGTGAACCCCAAACATTAACGTTCTACTGGAAATGTACATAAGAGGCCATCAATGCTGCCCATCATGACGTGTACGTGACAGTTCATTCAGTAGGCATGCACCATTTTGAGAGGCCCCTTTCGACGACTGCCCCCTAATGCTACAAAATGCCTCCGCCTACAGCAATACCCGAGACGATCGTTTGTCGTTTATACATTCAGGGTTTGCTTGCGCTCTCTTACGAATAAATAACTATGCATTGTGTCAGAATCACTCAGGACACCTATATTTTCGTAGCACCGCATGCAGAAGAGGTATAAACGTCCAGTTCACTTTAATAGCGGGGATAGGACCTGCACTTGGCGCAGCGATTGAATGCCGAGGGATATATTTTCGTCGAAGCTTGATTGTGTGAGCACTTCTAAAAGCCAAGCTTCGCTTGATTGAAATGTCGCTTTAAGGAGCGTAACATTAAGCGTTTCACAAATTTAAACTAGTTATTGTCTGACCGAGCATCGAGCCATAGCACAGAAAATTTGACTACGCGCTTGTTAAAGAAAGAAGGCTGTGCGAACGTATACCGAAGCACAAAGACGGCGGCGGTCCTTTTTTTCTGCACTCACGCCTGTACAGTGCGATACTTCAAGTTAGTCATAGTTGTAATGCTATTAAACGTAGTTATTGCACTGCTCAGAAACCTTAGGCCTTTTTACGAACTGAAGGCTGCGAAAGCCTAGCTTTCTTTGAGGATAACACCCTCATCCCACCTTTACGTATACCTCACATCGCAGGCAGCGGTTTCCAGTAAGCTAAGTGCACGTGTTCTAAATGGTTGCTGCTGCTTTCTCAAAGCCATTGATTGAGCTTTTTCACGGCTGATTGAAACCAAGCTCGCTGTGTATTGCTATGTTTTTATATTTCAGATTTAATATGACGTTTGTTAGTTTGTTTGTTTGTTGGGCTCTGGTGACAGCACAGACTAAGCTAAAGGAATCCACCTTGTTGAGTTTAGTGAAAGAGGCCCTTTCGCGGCCAGTTTGCATCGGCACGTTTCATGCGACGAAGAGAATCCACGGATGAGTAATTCTGCCCCATGCTTTTCCACGGAGCAAGATGATTACAACGAACATGTCATGCAGCAGCACAGAACAACTATGGCTATGTTTTACAGCTTGTAGCTGGACGTTACGGAATTCTTTATACGTTGACTGCGTGCTGACACGCACAACAGACAGCGAAGCTACATAATATTTAGCCCAAAGTGACGATACAGAGTGCAGCGAAGTTTACTAATGATCCCATAGTACGATTTCATCAGTCATTTGCCCTGCATCAAAGTTGCCTACCGGAAGCTTTGACATATTTACGAGCGCATGCATCATAAAACCGGAAGAACGCTCTTTGATTAACTCTGTAAGGACGGCACATAGATACGAGCCCACGAGTTCCCAGAAACTTCATCAGGTTCCATGAGAACTTTTGGGAAAAGTCGCAATTTTTTCTTTCGCACAAATAAAAACCACTCACGCCGCATTTGTTTATGAGTAAGCACCCTTTTGGTTGAGCATGTTCAGGACTGCACAGACCATTATTTATTACTCTTCGCTTATCAATGCGCAACTTATTCATTTCATTCCACATTTTTTCCACAGTCGACTTTCGGCAAAGTTCCTCGCAGGTCTATTTAGTTAAAAATAAACGAATAAAACAAGAGCGCATATGCGTTGGCATTCAGTGCTGTTCGTGCAAATACGTGTATCTACTCTATTTCATCTGGCGCCACATTTTGCATAACTTGGGCAGGAAATTCGTACGCGCCGATATCGGCGAACCTGTATTCTACAGTGCATTCAAGGGCCTGCTGAATGCTCATTAACTTCAGTGAGAGTCTCGAATGTTGACCCTTTGACAACACTGAGTCTACACAGATCTGCGCGTTCCGGAAGCCGACTCCGGGCCGAGTGGTGGGGATCCTGTGGCGCTACCTTGAAACTAAAGGCTCTCTCTCTCTCTCTTTCCACAGGCTCTTTCCACAGGCTTCTTGTGCGACAAAATCTTCACTCACACGCTCCGGAGCCAGCCGGTCGCGAAAGTCAAGAGCGTGTATAAAGCCCGTCAGCAAGCAAGTCAGAATGAGCTATTCTTAGTGCCAAAGATCAGCACAGATACTATGCGAGCGATATAATTTATTTCACTCCTGGCTTTGCGCTGCGCTGATGATTATTTTTTTCAAAGCTGCAAGGGCAACTTGTTGAAAGAGCGGCATGGCTAATGTATCTGTCCGCACATAGTGACGGTATGAGAAAGCTACTTCTAAAAAAACTATATGTAAGGACTGGTGTATAGTAATCTACGTGTAAATGAGCACACGGGAAGATTAAATGGAGGAAAGTGCTTGCCCCGAAGCCTCGATGCACAGCCCTTTCCTCCACAAGGCAACTCAGGCTCCCGGCATGCATCAGGGCTGAGGGCGTAACTGATATTAGCAATGGTTTTCACACGTGGATTAAAACTAAAAACGGTGATACGAGATATACGATAAAAGGTCTGCCTCAAAGAGGACTACACACGGCCAGTGTTGATGCTTGGATGATCGCCGAAAGATGACTAGTGTGTACCGGAACGTGATTTGGCAATATTTAGGTCAAATACTGTTTCCTGCAACTGTCTAGTGCGGGCCACCCGAGGAGGCGCTAGGATAGGATAAAAAACTTTCCAAACACTTTGAACACTGGGGTTTTTGCATGCCGGTAAGAAAGTGTTTATCTATGCATAGGGCTCTTCGCTTTCGAGTGTTATTTTTGTCGGAATTCGGGAGGTAAAAATCGGTCGATATTTTTCCAGCTAACATTCGGGTACAAATCGAGTTATTCAGCAAGCGATTCCATAATTCGGGTTTTATCGGGTCATATTTTTCATCCGAATACAATTTAATATAAGCGCTAGTTTTTGTGCGGACATAAAGTTGTCAACATCTTACACATTACTTTGTAAACAATATATCGAACTGGCAGGTTGCACTGCAAAACTGTTACTAAAACAGATTTTTTTTCTCATTTATTATGACTGTTTCGCCGCTTATATTATCACCTGCTGGGCAGCACTCACGTGTCCGCACAAAACTTTGTACATTCCGAAAACATTCATTTAAAAAATTAAACGTCACAGCGACCTTTTTGAACGCAGAAGAGCCTTGGTGCAGGATGTCGTTTGCATTACTTGGCTCTGGCTTCTCGCTCTCAGAACGTACTGTTCGACCTTGGCCTCAAATTAAGCGCCGTCGCAAATAAAAAGCGCTAAAAGAAGTTTAAAGTCATCAGCGGACTCAAAACAGAATCGGGTAAAATCGCGTTTTGCCCGAAAACGAAGGGCCTTAAGTATGTATGCCATATTTGCCGGAAATAAACAGGCTGCCCTTACCGCTTCTCATGCTGTCAGGAGACTTATTATTAGCCAAATGTGGATATCGATGCTGCAGTTCACGTCAGGAAGGTTATCCTAGCAAAGACTGCTGACACTGGCCTTACGGAAGACACTGGCCTTATGGAACAGTTGTAGAGACGTAATCACTTAAATCGCAATTGCGCAATTGCCGACGGGCCACTGTAAGGCCACTATAAGGACCGTATATTTACACCACCAGCACAGTGTCACCGCTCGGCCGTCTGCCCGCTTTTTCCGCAGTCACGGCAGCCTGGTTACTTTTTGGCAAGGACGGTACGAATGTCTAATTATCATCCTGCAGTGCATAAGATGTTTCTGCTGTTTTTTTTTCCACGCAGAGAAACTCCGCAGGCCCTAATGCTGAGCTGAGCACAATACATATACTTAACAGCAGCATTTGCTGGTCCAGTATGTGAGATCAGCTGCTGATGCAGCATCAGTCTGGTCGCTCATGCACACAGCCCGCAGGTGAGTAATGCGCCCACACCGTGCACGTTGATGCGGCTGCACTCTGTCGATGTGCAGGAACGACCAGGATTTCAACCGGTTCACGCTTTATTTTTAGTTATTTTTCTTCTCTCTATCTACAGAGTGCTCAGATGACAGCGTGGACGCGACCCCTGGTTGCCAAGCATGATCGATAACGCCGAGCGTACTTCTGGCAACAGTAAGCAGCAGCAGCAGCCAACGGGAGATGGCATGTGCGAACTTAAGCAGGCAAGCGCAAATACAAAAGCGAAATGAAAACATCGCTACAAATACAAGGGAACTACGCCGAAGGCGCGGCTTATCAAGCATGTAGCCAGGTCATGCCGCAGCAGCAATAGGAGGGGAGGGGGCAGTGCTCCGATGGCTCAGTGACCATTAATCAGGAGCTTATTAGCAATGACTTGAAGCGCAGGTAACCTGTAATTTCGCCTCCAACTATCGCGCCTTGGTCACACGAAGGAAAATTTCCCCTGCGGCGCGTGGCGCTTGCTCTATACGCGCTCCTTGAACTGGCTGCATGCAGAGGCGCTTTTATTTATGGCTGCCGCGCGCCCCAGAGTGAGCACGCTGCGACCACGTTTGACCCCTCTCCGAAGTCATGTGAAAACACATATGGCCAGATGCTAAACACGCCGTCCCTTTTCCTTTCCTCTCGGGCGACAGTGCTGTGTCGACCGTTTAATTCCCTCAGGACAGCCCAGAAGATTCGACGGATCGGAGTTCAACCCTCTCTTCCCCTTCCCCAGGAAAATAAGCCGCCTCAATGCTGATTCTTCATAAATTAATATCGACGCACCTGTATGCGCAGCAATGATCCACGAGTATGCTTGCATGCAAAAGGACTGTGATGAATTGCTGGGCAAATCGAGCACCTTCGTCGCTGTGCGTCCGAATCACGCGAGCGGAACACTTGACCTGGATTTCACGGTCATCACGAGCCAGCTCTCGCAAACATTGATTCTAAATAAAATGCTCGTAAGCGCTGTACGAAGAAAGTGATGTTTGTTGGGCAGCTGAATAAGTGACAAGTGTTGCTGCCCCGCCGCCCGTGTTCACAGTTTTTGCACGCATTTCACGTAGCCTGGTGAATGTAGAGCGTGAACTGCGCGTGTGCATGGTGACTTCGTGTCTCCTTCGCACGCGTTTCTTTCCTGGCATTTTGACATACGACAACTCACAAGTTTGTTTACGTGCTACATTTGTGTTTTGCGCTGTAGCCGCTTTGGTTCGTCGTGATGCAGTTCAGCCGACTGCGCTGACAACCAATTTGCTCCGCGCAAGTGATATGGACTAAATCTCGACCGCATGCAGCGTTCCATGGACTATGTTGCTCGTGCAGATCCTACGCCTACGCACGTCAGAAAGAAGGTAAAGTAAAACACAGCATATCTATGTAGCCGGATACGGATACTATGAGGGAAACGTCCTATAGTTCTTACGAAACACAGGCGCTCTTTATTGTGAACGCTCATTCTTTATCTGTCATGTATCCCATGCGAACCAGGCTCGGTGCTAAAGAACTGAAGCAAAGGCTGCTCAGACACAGGCGCCAAGCGTCCTTTCATTCTGAGAAATTTTTCATTTCTAAGCACGTGACGGCTCCCAGCGTTTGCTCGCACCTGTCTTCGCATGTTTCCGCATATAAAGGCTCGCAGGGCACAGAACTGACCGCACATCATGCGCTGGGCGGACAGAGCGAGTCCAACGACCAGCTTGCGTCGTTCGGGGCTGTTGTGTTTCAGTCGAGAACGATCGAACGCGTCGGACCCGGAGCGCACGTGGCGTTATGGGTGCAACGCCTTCCTTTTCCGGGGGGGCCCCCACGGGTGAGCACCGTTGCAGCCGCGGCGCGCAACTCGGCGTTGGTCCCAAGCCAGAGAGCGCGTGTTTACTCAAATGGCGGCGGTCGCAAATCGCGCCGCTGACGCGCCGCAGCCGCCTAGGTGACCCGGGTGTCCATTACGTCGCGAGCGCCCTGGTCGCCCCCCGGGGCCAGCTGCCGACAGAGACGCGCACTTGCCAGGAGCCTGCTTTCAATCGCTGTGCCCGATAAGGGAGTGGCCGGATGCCGTCCGGCCGTCTGTCAGCGGCGACGCCCATCCGTGAGTGCGCGCCCTGGCCGAGGACCGCGACTCGGCGACGACTTGTCAAATGGCGCGGGGCTCGGGCGCCGCGGGAGGCCGTCCTCCTTCTCGCGGTCGCTCCTCTCCGGCAGGCCCCGGAAGATGGCATCTGTCAGCGCGTAATCCCGCTGTTTTCCTTTGTCCCCGATCTCGTTACCGAAGCGTGTCGCCAGTTGCGCGCGCATGTCAGCTCGTACTTTACTGGCGGCCGCCGCCGTAAAGTGTCCGTCGATTCTTGCGAGGCTGACCCAGTGAGTCGCGAGTGCCCACCACCGCGGGTGCCCCGGAGCCAAGTGTGTGTGTACGCTGCTCGCGGAGCCGCTGAGTGATTTCTTTGTCTCCACCGCCGCTTGGCTACACAAGCGCGGCCCACTGGGCAATCACTCAGCGGCCGCTTGTGACCGCAGAAGCTGGGCAATTCGTTCTTTTTATTTTTATTTTCCGGGGGCAGGCGGGCGCGAACACGGCGAACACTTGGAGGGCCTTTTTGTCGTCACGCTTGTGCGGACAGAGTCAAAATAGGAACAGGCCTGGCCTCCGTAATCCCTGCGCACACTGTCGGTAGGAAAAGTGGCCTCCTCTGGAGAGCGCGAGCCCGCCTGATCGCGGCGGCCGGAAACCCGTGCAAAGAGCGGCCGCACGGCGCGACGGATTGCACAAAGCATCTGTTTGATCACGCGCAGCTCGTAAGACTTCCCGAGCGGCCCATTGAAACACACCTTCCTGTTGACACACGCCGGCTTTGTGGAAGACGGCCGCCTGCTCAGTCCGGCCGATTATACTGCTTTTCATTTTACTCTGGCGCTCTTTAGATTGTTTGTCCGTACGCGCCTTTTCCTTCTGCCGCGCGCCTTCGGGCAAGTGCCGTCCGATTCGTTTTTCAGGGCAGTAGCTAGTTTGTCTCCTGCTCGGCCGCTGGAAACATCTGACAAAACTCTAAGCACTTCCAAAGGAGCGAAAAGGACAGCGTTTCGGCCTTTCATTCTCACTTCCTGCCCAGCGGACTTAATAGGCTAAAACCTTGCTGAGCACTTGTCATCACGGTGATGCATTTCTCCGCACTCCGTGATGGTGGGACGACTGCGTTGACGTCTGCTTACCGCTCCGGATTTCACGGATTCTCTTTTGCAGAAAAAAAAAAGAAAGAAGACAATCAGATACACTGGATAGCACACTTGACCTCAAGCTATTTCTTCCCAAGAGCGCAGCATGCATGCTGTGAAAGAACAGTTGTTAAGTTCATCAATTTCTCTCAAAGTATAGTTTGCAGGCGCGATTACTCGCCCATATAATTATACTCAGGCCGCGCTACCATCAACAGTGAACCAGAGTTTCGCGATGTTCTATGATTTAACGATGTCCCGTTGTACCATTTCATTCAGATCATTTGCTTCAAGCAGAATCTTGGCGCCCACTCAAAGTAATGCTTTGTACTCGAGCGCGCAGTTGTTTTGTTTTTTTTTTTCAAAAATACGGACGCCC
This sequence comes from Amblyomma mixtum, assembly GCF_055824585.1. Lineage (NCBI taxonomy): Eukaryota > Metazoa > Arthropoda > Arachnida > Ixodida > Ixodidae > Amblyomma > Amblyomma mixtum. Next base: position 68,540,004 of record NC_143014.1, read on the forward strand.
TTCCAGGCAAAGGTTCCTTTTGGACAGAAGGAAATCAGCTAGGCCAGAAAAAGTAAACACTGCAACCGCAATTTTCTTTGCAGCATTACACGTCTGAGCAGCTCGACTACATTGTAACCGAAACTGCGCATGAGGTCATTCATGCGCGCTTGTCGAGCACTTAGGACAACCTGTCAGCCGATTCTGAGTAGGTTTCATTACTAGTGCATGGAAACCGCAATATCGCTTCAACAGCAACGAAGCTTATCAACCAATCCGTGCCCTATGAAATGAAAGTAAGTGGTCGGCTCGGGATTATTCGAAAATCGCTCTGACATAGTGATATCCGATTGATATTAGATTTCCGTAATTTAGAATGCGGCATTTTTATGCTACACATTACCGTGCTGGCCACGTTCCCTGCAGTAGCTACGATCTGTGCAGAAAGCAGCACGTCGCAGAAGCCACGAACGTGCAAAGCTGCCCAACCAATGTCTTCATTTGCATAATGCAGCCAATCATGCGCGTTGCAAATGTTAGCATTTCAGCTGTGCATCCGCTGCCGTCGTATCTATTCATTCAGCTGAAATGTTTTCTCGACAAAGACTATACTTAGCTACAGAATTCTGATACGTAGCGTGTTTCTAGCTATAAGTACCTGTATTAAATCACAGGGCAGATTTCTTGTTGGGGGCGCCAGGAACGTTTCCTTATTATTAACCCCAGGTGGTAGAAATTTCCGGAGCCCTTCACTACGGCGTCCCTCATAGTCTGAGTTGCTTTGGGACGTTAAACCCCAATAAGCAGCCAACCAACCGTTTCCTTATTAAAAATGGTGCAGTAGATTTTTGCACGCCTTATCTCGCAAGTCTGCGATATACGGCGTCCTTCCTATGGAGCAAGACAGTAATAACGTTATCAATTCTGAGAGCGCTGACTGCTATTCTGTTCGCAGCATCAAATTCTGCTTGTTTCTCTTGCAGCTTTTTCTGAAGTTCCCAACATGATTTGCATGCTTCAGACTTCCTTGCCAATCACGGCAGGCTCCATCGATTGCATGTATTGGTCTTTTTTTAACGTTGTTATTGTCTTGGTCCCGTGGGAATAAATGTCAGTTGAGCACCTTGCATTTGACCTGCAACTGAATCTTCTGCTGATGTACAGTTTCTTGTACTTTTAATCAGCACTTTGCCAAAGCGCGATTCGAATCAAACGACTGGTCGCTAGCTGTATATTATCACAAGCTTCGCTGCAAAGTGACAATGAATTTACTCCATCTACAAATGTCGCTCTTCAGATGAGGGGAGATAGCTTTGTGAACACTCCGCTGTTTTCACTTAACCCTCTGTCTTTCCCTTTTCCTCTTGTTGTTTATCCCCACAAGCGTTTTGTTGGAATTAGTATATCGGGTTTAACGTTACAAAGCAACACACTGGCTACAAACGCTTTATATCTGCATTATTTTTTAAGCCGTGTCCGAATCATGCTCGGAAACGCAAACATTCTCACAGCCCTCTGTGCAAAATCGACTAAGAGATCTCATGGCACAAATATGCAAAGTTAACTAACCACGTTGTTTTTTTAGGCTATTTTCTTCGACTGCAGTATTTCGTTTTACTTACAAGGCTCATGCTTCTGCCCTTTAGTGCCTTCAACAGTGTTCGCTACCTTTCAAGTCGGATGAGCAGAGCAACTTCGTAATAACGCAACATATTTGAGAGCGAACAACCTACGAAGCGGACACGGAAAGCAAGCAATGCAGTCAAATGACTGCTTAGGAAAAGCTACAGGTGTAAGTTAAAAACGTCCAGGTATTAATAATTAGGTGAAGCGAGCGCATCACACAGCTGAGAAGTTTCAACACACCTATTTACGATGTATGAAATCTACGATGAATCAGGAGACCCTCGTTTTGCGCAGCTCTCTCGTCACTTTACTGAGCGCAAAGTGGGCACAGAAATTCGCGGACTCGAATTTGTTCGACAAGCGTACGCGTCCTGAACATTTCGCACGAGGCTGTATCGATAAGACCGGACCCCCGCTGAATGTAATGGCGCAGTGGTCTTTTCCGAGGCGCTTCTTTTTCTAGATGCATCCAAACTACAACGAGGGGCCTTCTCTCACGGCTAAGTCGCTCTCCCTAACGAACGCCTGTCACCGAGGGACATGAGTGATCTCGAAGTGGTCCTGCGCATCGGCCGTCCCCGCCCTCGCAATAAAGAAAAACGCCTATCCGGCAGTCGCATCGTCACTTTTATGTCGCTCGAGCAAAATGAGACGACTGCTTACCCCGAGGGGGGCAGCTCTCGTTGTGCGCCGGGGCCATTAGACGGCGGGAAACGGGCGCAGGTCCGTCCAATCGGATTCGGCCCGGCGCGCATTGAGCGCGGAACAGGATCCCGGGCGCGCGCGTCGTCTCCGGCAGCAGCGAGTGTCCGCCCCCTTTCAAGAATTCGCGGGCCACTCTCGCTCGGCCGGGAAACGACCGCGTCACGACACAGCCATTGACTTTAACAACAAAGCGTTCGGGTAAAACACTGGCGACGTGCGCGCGCTCTTTCAAGGAGACGCTGCGCAACATTGAAAAATGGTATGTCATTATCCGCGTTCTCATTCAAAAGAAGACTGCGCGGTGAGGCAAACCTCGCTCCGCCCGCCGAATCGAGCGGCCCCTATCCTCCTCCTCCCACGGTGATAGCCATCGGCTTATCTGATCGGCAGCGCGCGCGCCACGCACTTGTATTATATGCGCGGCGCAACAACGACTGGGCCTTAATACCGGTGTTTTCGCCACCATTAGCCCTTTTTGTTTCCTTGTCTCGGCCCATTGGGGGGACGGGCTCGCGAACAGGTCCTCGGCTGGAAACAATTTGGACAAGTGCGGCGGCGTTTCTTGATCTTGGCCGCTGCCGCGCGGGGGAACACGGCGGCGCGCTTTGAACCGCCGCCGCTGCCACGCGGCGACGCGCGTCGGCGGCGCAGTCGCGCTGCTGCTGCTTCTCGCACGCGCGTGCACGATCTCGCGCTCTGCATTTCCGGCGACGGCCAGTAGTTCTGCCGTTTAGCCCCCCTCCCTCTCCATTCCTAGCTTCTGCTCTTCGCGTCCGCGCGGAAAATGTCGTCGCAAATCGTTAGCCCAAATTTTCTTCTGCGGCCGACATTCCTGTCGCGTGAAGGAGCCGCAGCCTGCCTGCTCATCCTCGTCCGTTCTGAATCACCGGTCTTCGCGAGTAAAAAGGCTGTCAGGAAGAAACGACCGGCAGGAGCAGCCCAGTTCTGCAGTTGCTGCATACGTGTATAGCTCGCCATGCGCCGTGTCTGCCTGTATAGTTCGAGAAAATTTAAAGCGGTAGCTGTTAGTGTTACGTTGGCCGAAAGCGTCACACCGGGCCGTGGCGCGTCGACTAAGGTGTTGAGTTTCGCTGAGCCGCCGCTACGAGAGCGCTGCAGTCGCGCCGCCTAATGTCACTTTAGCGCCGGCGAAAGACGACCTACGCCGCAAGGAGCGCTAGTGTCGCACATCACATGAGGTGTCGTCACGGCCGGCTATATACAGTATGACGGCGTTGCTGGACTCGCGCCCGAGGGCGGAAACGGTTATGGCACGCGAATCTTGAACAGCGCACAGCGGAGAGTGCGCGGGAACGGCAAGTGCCAGCGATGGATGGCGATGCTGTACAACGAGGCATTGCTACAGTTGAATTTCATGGTTTATGCAACAAGTGTGAACGCTGTCATTTTTTTTTTTTGTAGCCTTTCCTGCAAAGTATTAAGGGAGCTGAACCAATGCGGAACCAATCACAGAAGTTTTGTTCCAACGCAGGAGTTTTCGTTTTTCTTCAATACAGCGGTAGAGAAGTGCAACTATGAATAAGAAGTTGCGCATAAAATGAAACGGCACCTTCCGTGTGCACTTATTTGCATTCCCTCGTAGCGAACAAATACGCGCATGCATGGCCTGCAAGAGCGGAACGACTTAACGCTGCCTATGGAGGTCGGAGAGCGGGGGGAGCCTAGGCACCTCATGTCCTTCGCTGTCTTTTACCGCGTCAAATAAGGACGAGATTCGGTTCGGTGCCGCAGAGAGCGCTGATGAAAAATGAAATGGCAGTAAACGCAAACGTCGCTCGACCACGCCGTCAGCGCGTTCGTTCAGCGAAGACTGAGTAAAGGCTGCTCTGCTTTAACCAGCGAACGTTCGCGTGTTTGAAGGCGTGCTACAGACTGACACAATCTACTCATATATTCTCCCATCTGCATACAATAGGAAATACGTCCTCAATGCATAGCGGTCCGACACTCGGCTGCATGGTATTGAAAGGTTCGACAAGCTAGCAGAGTGTACAGCCGACGCTGCTTGCAGCCAGCGAGCCTCGGCGTCTCCCAAACTGCATCGCACGTGTCTTTGCGGATTGGCGGCAGTCGAGCTATGACTACCGGGTGTGACAAAACAGCGCCCGAGCAGCAGCAGCAGGCGGCGGCGCGTGTACACCTCGACGCGCGCTCACGTTCGGTGCTCGCACATCGAGCCGGGCAGAGCGGACGGGAACAACGAGGCCGTGACCCAACGGAGCAGACAAAAATAAAAGCGCCCAACGGGAGGAACAAGCCCGGAACACACACGCACCCGTGAGTGCAGTGGCCGGCGGCGGACGCTATGGCGCACGTTGGAACGGCAGCAGCGTCAGGCGCGGACACCCGGGACCACGACGGCCCATTATGGCGGCTGGAAGGGGGGGGGGGGGGGGGGGGGGGGGTGCAGTATCAGCGCCACTGGCCACGGTCGCCATAGCAATGGCTCTGCCAATCGCCGGGCACGAACACCGGCGGAAGAAGGGGGAGACGGCGGGCTGCTGCCGGCGCACCGCCACCACGCACTCGATGCGAGCGATTAACCAGAACCGTGAGCAGACCGGTCTTGCCGTTTGCCTCTTGATTAATTATTTCCGAGGGGAGTCTGTCCGCTGCTTCATGAACGAGGCGAGGTGCCGTCTCGCTGCCCCCGTTGCTGTCCGCTTCCTTTATTTTCTTTGCCTATCGCGCGCGGCTGCCTTGTTTTCTGTTTCGCCCTCGCCCTTCGTATAGGCTGCCCTTATTTTATTTCCTTCCCCCGCCGCCTCTACGGCCACATCAAAAGCGGCCGCGCGAAAGAGAAGGCGTCGTTACGCTCGTGCGATTATATGTATTTATAGCCGCTGAGAGAGGCCAGTCGCAAACATCGCCGCACGAAGCGTCCGTAAACACGGAGGCGACGATGGTCCGGATTAGCGGAGCACTTACGGAGATAACGCGACGCCAGGTTACAAATCGGCCCTCTTATCCTGTGTCGGACAAGTATGACCGCACAAGTGCGTGTTCGCTCGCGGGGCTACGCAACAACCCGCGAATTTTAGTTCGGGAAAATTAGGTTCATCAGTTTCACGCTCATGTGCTCTCATCAGCGATGAACGGCAAGTTTGGGAACGTGAGAAGATGTCTAAGCATTTGGGGTCTGCGCTGGCAGTTGGAAGTAAAAAGAAAGTGGAAACTGGCCACGCAGACTAGATATATTTAACGCTCCTTTAAGGTAGCTATAAGCGGGGATGCGCGGGTCTTGAGATCGCACAAAAATCGGGGAAAAGTCGATTTTTGGAAAACCAGTTTCTCATGCTAAATACACTTCAAACTATATCCCGGCAAGATATCCATGCTGAAAACTATCCCAAAGTACAAAAAAAAAATACTTCGAAAGTCGCGCGGCTGAAAACGAAGCGCGAACTGTGAAATGACTTTCCACATCACGCGGTCGTAATTCCGAAAACGCGCTCCGATCGCCGCCATTTTGCTAGCGTTTGAAAGCTCGTTTCACGCCATTTCGTTTGGCACCCTGCACGATGACATCGCAGCAACTCAGCCAACGCTACAGCCGTTTTCTGTTGACTCGATTTCCTGCAACTCAATAAGCGCAATAATACGTAATCCCCTCTAGCTCAATTCATGATTTTAGAGATACAGTCTCTGTCTTGCGGGCTTTTTCTCCGGTTCGCCTTGGCCAATTTAAATGACCTTGGTATTAATTCATTCGGAATGAGTAGAGCTGTGCATTGATGCTATTCTTACTGGCTTCTACATCTTGCATTAAATTTAATTACTCGCTTTCTTAAATTACCAGCCAACCCATTTTGTACGATCGCTCCATAGATTTTTCAGCACTGTATTTCCCTGAGGCAAGTGTAAATACAGCATGACTGCAAAAAGTGAATCTAGGATAAGGCAGTCCTGTAGATTTTTCTAATTTAAAGCTAGTTTTTGGTTAATGGCCTGTAATGAAGGGCCCAATTAAAACCACTAAACACCATATAACTAACATTTCAGCATAGATTATCAAAATGTAATTGCATATTTGGAATCTACATAAAAAAAGCGCCGCCCTTTCATAGTGATTATGATAAGTCTGCTACGATAAATAAAAAATAGTTTTAACACAAGCGTGCCCCCTTAAAAACAAACACTGTTTGCAGGGTGAGCAGACGAGGTTTACGCACGCTCCCCCTCGCGCAAATAAAAAGATCGACGTTTTACAAGCGTGTGAAGGCTGCGGACTACGCTTCATAAGAGAACGCGTGTGTGTGCGTTGTCATGATCATCAGTCCATTAAACTTCTTGATATCATCTACCGCCTCGTTTTCTGCCTCCCCCAACTCTCGGAATCTGCTCCGCTAACTTGAGGTGCGCTGTGTAATTTGGTTTATTGCATGCCCTCCCCAAGTCCAATTCTTCTTGTTTCAGTAAAAATATAGTTTACTCGTGTTTGTTCCCTGCCCGACTCGGCAATCTTCCTGTGTTCTGAACGTTACGTCTATCATCTGCGGTTCCATAGCTGGCCGCATCGTCCGCCATTTAATCCCATGACTTCTCGTTAGCCTCCAAGTTTCGGACTACAGTGTATACCACTCGAATACGCCAGGCTGCTATATAGGTCAGCCGCGCATTACACCTTTGCCTATCTCGACTCTTTCTGCACCCGGAATACACGGCGAGCGCGTTTCTGCTCTTCTTTCCAAAATTTAGCCCCACTACAGAATGCGGGGCGGCACAAAGAGTCGCCTGCCGCCGTATTCTTTCTGCGCAAGGTTGTCCTAAAGGGGTCCCCGCCACGACCGAAGCATGCTTCCCTCGGGGGAAAATAATAAATGGCGCAGAAGTCCGCCGCGGCCGTCCCGCAGCAGCGATAAGGAGAGCTGCGCCGCTGACACCGACCGCCCACCTGCGACCGGTGTAGGAGCGGAAGAGGGGGAGGCGATTTACGCCGGCTTCAAATCGAGCGGCCGAGTACGCGACAGCCGCCGGTCACGTCGGCGTCTCCTCCCGAGCACGATGCCCCGCGCCGCGTGGGCGTGCGCGGTAGATGGCCGCGTCGTGAGCCTGCTGCGCGCGGCAAGCCCTTATGCCTGCCTGCCTGCATGCGTAAGCGCGGTGAAACGGCGCACGCATTTAGGAGCGCGCTATCGATGCAAAATAACCGCCCCGAGCGATGCCTTTTTCCACCCATTGCGGAAGGCGTGCACCCGGGAAAAAGGCCATTGCGACGATCACTTGCTAGGCGGTTTGTCGCACGCATGCGAACTTCGGGACTGCGTCGACCTGCAGTGCCGGTGGAGGTACGGCACTTACACAGGAGAAAATGGCAGGTACAGTCTTCGCCAAAAGTAACCCGGCACGGGCGGTTTGTTTCTTATAGCCGCGTAGCGAAGCACTCATGGCAGCTCTGATTCTGTGTAAAGAAAGGTGAGACCTTGTCCTTACATCGCGGCACCGTTCGGTCTTTAGGGCTGCCCTAAATGCTCCGTTATACGTTTGAGAAGCGAGAACCTGCTCCTCGGTTACTTTTGGCAATGGGGGTACAGCTTTTGCCGTAAGCAAAGAGCCCAAAGGGTTTGCTTCTAAGCCCCGTAATGCGGTATGTTGTATATCGATAGTTCGTGGGAATCTTAAGTTTCGGAATGCTGAGATTTGGAACGCTGATAGTGCATGACGAGCCACGCATCATTGCCCACTAAGGATCTAAAACTTTCGACAAAGGCTGTATGTCCGCACCGACCTTCGCTAAAGTAGCCCAAGCCCAAATGGTGCTGCGATGCAGCTCACTAACGACAAAGCTACGTAAAGGCACACCTAGCCACTGCTGCAATGCAGCAGAAGCAGTAATTAGGTTCAGTTTCGCTCACTATAAAACGCTACCAGCGCAGAAATTTTGGAAGTTCTTGATTCTTCGTTTCCTGCATGCCCGACTGCAAACTCCTTGACTCATCTGACTGGCCTACAGTGTCGTGTCGGCGCTGTACCGTGTCGTGTCGCATGTGCCAGAACAACGACTGCAAGGCTCCAGGCGCATTTCTACAGGGAGCGATAGCGCAAACGGCAAAATCAATGATCACTGTCTCTTGATTACAGCAGTAAAAACCTCGATGTAGTGAAATAGTACGGACCGCAAGAAAGCTCGACTATACTAGTAGCGTCTCAATATCGGAATAAAACTTTGTGTTGGATTAGTCTTTGATTCCTTTGAAAACGCAAAGATTTCATCTGAATGAAACAACAAGCGTCAAAACAAGCGACATTCAGCTTCCATCTTTTCCATGTTAAGTGTACAGCCGTATGATGCATAGGATCGAGTTAGACTGAGCTTTCGTAGTAGGCACTGCCACTTTGTCAGTTTCATCACCTTGTGGAACCGTGATTTCATCATCATCAAGATTTGCGTCATCTCTTAGCATGTCAAACATCGGGGCCTAGCTATAACAATCCACTAAATCTTCAAGACAGTATGGGCACGCAAGCTTTCAAAGCCTACCTTCATTAACTTTGCCAGAGCCAGTCTAGCAGGATGGAGCACTCGCATTTGCAAAAACGCTGTCCTTCAGAAAGCATGGTGCAATTGCTTCATGAGAAGCAGCACCTCGGGGTGCCGCTATGCTTTTTATGGCCTCCAAAAGGTCGACATTTGAAGGTCTCATATGATTTCTAATCCCAATATAGTTCCTTATAAGTTTATAATAACTCAATGCTACTCTAGATTCTTCGCTGTCTTTACTACGGCTGAGAAGAAAGTGAGCATATGCATATGGAAACTTCATGAGGGTTTGGGTTTTCTTCACCGCGTGCGGGTTCACTATGTCCAGATTTTATCGCATAACTAATGCGTTATGAAGAAGCTGCATGCTATTTTCATGCAACTATGAAGCCGCTCTTATGACGTGCAAATAAAACTGCGGCAATATCTCAGTGCAGACACGTCCCATTGGAAGCAACGTTCCTTGCCAATGATATCACACTGACGAACACAGGAGGTTTTCATATATGCTTTCTGAGGTTAAGCTTCGCTACATGCGTGTAATCCACTTCCGCTGGCGAAGAGCCGACGACGACGCAGAGACAAACAGCGTTGTTAAAGAAAAAATCGTTTACCATGGCGTCGGCAGCGTCAGCGAGCAGACCCGAGTCTACAAGGCCTATCTCCAGAACTACTTTTCCTAGCGCGCCTCGGCCGCGCGTTAAAACTCTTGCCGGCGTCGCGGCCCCGCTCAGCCGCTCTCGCGCGCGTACTATGTGGCAGTGATAGCGCTTGCAAATGGTGCGAGCCGGCTGCGCTCGGCGGCGGCGGCGAATTGCTTGGCGGACGATTGCGCCCCTAACGAGCGGCGCTGCCTCCGCCTGTGGTCTCCTCAGCGGCGCGCGAAAGGGCGACCGGGCGTCGGCAAAGCTGCCGCGAGCAAGAATTTGGCAAAGGCACGCGCCGGCGTCTCGCAAAAGGCCCGCCGCCGAAGATACATCCAGCGACGCCCCGCGAGAGAGAGCCAGGTCAGCCGTTGCCGCCGCTGGGGCCGCGGGGCACTGCTGCAGAACTTGGGTTTCCACGACGATGATTGCGCAGCTGTCAGACCTGTCAGAATCACGGTCAACACTACCGACGGCCTATTACAGCGTCAGTTTCGTCGCCTTCTCGCAGCGCCGCATATAGGAAGTGGTGTGCGCGCCTTTAAAGACGTCTGCAAATTGGACATCTCCTGAGTAATTCGGGGTACGATTTCCACAGCCGGCTCCTCTCGTCGAAGCCTGGCAGCGGCGCCTGGCGGCGGGCGCCGCAGTCGTTCGTCACACGCACCATGCGCGCGCGCGCGCCCCCGAACAAGTGTGACTGAAGAGCATTCAGCGGCCCGATACAAAAGGAGCCGTCGCCGGGGCCGCCGATAACGCGCTGCCCGCGACCGCCGCAGATGGCGCTGACGCGCCGACGAGCGAAGCCTTTTCGTTCTTTCTTTGCCCGCTCTTGGCAAGATATACCTCCCACTCCGAGGAGCGGTGCGGCTGGGCCGTCTCCTCGCCGCGTTGAAAAGAGGAATATCGGCCCCCTCGAAACGACTTGGCGCGGACGAAATGCAGAGCAATTTTGTTATCAGCGTATTTTCTCTTCTTCAAAGGATAAACTGGACGATCCGCTGCAGGGGAATCACGCGGGAGAAGACAGGCGCCAATGGCCAGAGGTCTGTGAAAGTACGCGCCGTGTGCGCGGTGCGTCGACACTGCACGATCCGAAGGGCGCACGTGGCTTTAACGAATGGCCCGCAGTAAAGGAAAGGCTTCCGCTGCTCGCTCGCCTGAAAAATCGCTGGAGGGACTCACACCAACACCAAATTCTGGCTTTCCGCGCACAAAGCGTGGCAAACAGAACTTAGTCGCAATAAAACCTGTTGGAAGTACTCAGACGCTGCAAAGAAATCGCAGCGGTTACCAAAGGCCTCCAGAGCATAATTTACTGGTGTTTTGCATCTATCTTGCCCTAGGGGTGGGACGGAAGGTCTTCGCCTAACTGCAGCAAGCGCGTATCTGTAAGAATATTTGTACTGATCTCGAAACTCTATTCATAAATCCTACCCGTACGCCTCCTGACGTCCGGAGGCAGCTAGCTACACGAGGGGGTGGATAGAGCCGAGCTTCTCTGCACGCTATGCGCTGCGTACGGTGGTGGCAGCAGTAGCAAGACAGGATGCACGTCGCGGCCGACGTCTACGTCACGCAACGCGGTGTTTACCTCACGCGCCTTCTTATTTTTTCAGCTCTCCCTTTTGATCCTGAATCGCCTGCAGAGGGACGTATATGGCCGCGGCGAGTTTCCTTAAACGCGCTAGAAAATATGATGTACGAGAGGTAGCCCACTTGACGGCCACACTGGAGGAAAACGTTACAAAGACTGCGAGGATAAGCATGTCTGGCCGTACTCGTGGTGGCTCTGTGGATCAGCACGAAAAGGAAAAACAAGCAAACAATAAACAAGTCAGTCGTGGGCGCAATGCTGTTCTCGATGCGTCGGCTTCAAAACAAGGCCCAATTACGGGGTAGAGCGCTTCAGGGTTGGCGCGTTGCTGTTTCGTTTTTTTTACATATCAATTAGCCGAGAGTGACGGGCGCACGATGGGCCCCGAATATAATGAAGTTGCGCGTCCGCCTCCGGCTGGCCCGTCTCGCGCCCTGCTCGATCGCCGCCGCCTCGGGAGCCCCTTCTCCGTGCACACGCCTCCCTTCTTTCCAGGCGCTGCGGCGGCTAAGCCTTGACCCCCAAAGCGCGCCTCCTCGTCTTCTGTTTGATCCCCCAATTATCATTACGCGAGAATGCTCAATGGCCGGGATATTAATGCCGCGGCCCGGCGGCCATGCGCCCTCGGGACAGCGTCGCCGATTCCCGCCCTCTCCCTCCGCTCCGTGTTCTCTCCTCTGCGGCGATGATCGCCGCTTTGGCTGCCCCGCTTACAGGCCTGCGCGCACGAGCACGGCCACCTCGCGTTGCGAATGGGACATAAATCAGAACGCTCATTAGGCGAACATTCCCGCTTGAAGACCAAAACAAACACGTTTTGGCGATATGCCAGCCTTGTCTGGGCGTTGCTTGCCGCGAAGTTCTCCGCTCTCTGTCTTGCAAGTGCTCCGGGGAGACAGAGAGCACTGAAAGCCGCAGGTTTCGCAATCAGTGCAACGATCAAACCAGTCCCGAGCTTGGCTGAAAATAAACTAACAAAAGGAAACCGCTACGCATGCCGTAAACAACAGTTATGCGTCACTAAGCCCAATGCTCGCACTGTAATATTCCCGCTTACAAAAAAAATTTAAAAAAGAAAACAATAAAAGCGCTCCCGGCAGGCTCATAAGCAATTTCGTAGACGCCAAGCCGACGTTAGAGGACGACGCCTGAACGGCGGTTCTTCTCATGACGATCCTCCTTTTCGTTCTTCTCGAAAAACATTTCGTATCTCGGTTCCTTTTATCGAGCTGTATACAGATACCAGATAGTTGTCGAACTTCACGCACTTATAACCTTGTTGTAGTTTAGGGGAATGTGGGCTGAAAGAAAGCTGGCAGCGTGCTAAACTTCGTATTGCACAAAGCAAAGGTTAACTGCTCGTGTACAACAACAGTACACAACAGAGTGACACACGCACGCACACACACACACACACACACACACACACACACACACACACACACACACACACACACACACACACACACACACACACACACACACACACACACACACACACACACACACACACACACATATATAGGACAAAGTCACCAGAAATTGAAAAACATAACAGGATTTAATTCACGACGTCCCGGCTGTAGCACCAACCTTTTTCGACCAGCCTTTTCTCGAAAAAGGCTGGTACTCCACCTGAAACGTCGTGAATTGAATCCTGTTATGTTTTTCAATTTCTGGTGGCTTTATTTGATATTGACTAAGCAGCTGCCAAGAAATCGCTTTATATATATATATATATATATATATATGAGAGAAGCCAGAGAAGCCCTTGGTTTCTGTGGCTGTTGGCTTCTCTAATATTTATAACGAGCCCCTCATTCCCCTTCCCTTGTTTGCTTATATATATCTGGTTGCAATTAGAGATTTCTAGCCGGTCCTTAATAATAACCATACAAGTTTTTAGAATTTTGAAAACGCGGTTACCCTCGGCGCTGTGGCTCGAGAAAATTTGGCTATTTCGTCTAGTTACGTACACTGGAGTGCCTGCTTTTCCTGCATGCTCTTCGAATGTGCATGTCTTTTGGCACGATGAAGCCAAAATTTGTTGGGCCACAGCGCCGAGGTTAATGACATTTTCGAAATCTAATAAACTGATATGGCGGTTACTAGCGACCGGCTACAAATCTCTAGTTGCAACCAGGCGCCTAACTCTAATAGTTAAAAAGTTAATTACTGAAAATTAGTTAATCAGCTTGTTACGTTAAGATGATTCACCTGTTTTCTGATGTCCGCCAACCCTGGCAACACCATGTGCAAAAGCAATATTTTTACCTAAAAAAATCCTATTTTTGAAAATTACTTGGTCTTCCCTGAAACAACCGGTATACATATATAGCACCCACTTGCGGTACGACTAAAGTATAGGCTCTATGAAACGCTAGAACCAATTACTGCCAGTTAACTGCACAGTGGACTCTATAGGATCAAAAACCTCCGAACGAAACTCCATAAAACCATAGGGCACCAGTGTCTTCGAACGTGCCGTATAGGTGCCAGCAATGCAACGGTTGCAGGTAAACACAGGCGGGCAAGCATCTATTAGCGAGGTGACAGAGAGACTGATGCCGCTGGCATAAGTGCGCCGCAAATATGAACTACGTCAAAAACGTGTGCTTCTAATGCATGCTGCTTATTCGGTGAGCTTTCAACAGACGCTCGTTAATAGGTGATCCCCCGTTACTCTACGATTGCGTAACGTTGAACAACGACTCGTATGAGCATTAGGCAAGCCCGTGCGTCATAACAATGATTACGCGGGACAACTGATCAATCCACGGGGACATGTCCGTGCCCTTTAAACGCGTTTTAGGAAGCAAGGGAAACTAATTTACTTCGCTGCTTTTACCTGTTCGCGCACATAACCCTGAAGGGTTATGTCCCTCGAGCAGTTTAATTCACTTCGTTAATCGGCTTCGTGCACGAGAGAAACCGCGCTGTCAGAAACGACGACGAGGTTTATGAATCGCGGAAAGCAAAAGCAAAAAATAAAATGCGCAAGGGAGTCACAGGACTCTTGCGCAGTCCCCAGTCGACGAAGAAATAAAAACAAAACAGGCATCGTCACGGGTTCATTATTTTTCGTGATTAATTAAGAGCCGCCACTCAAGGGAGAACAGCCACATAGAAAAGCTTTCACAAATGAGAGCGGTTTCATTCATGCCGGGCTTTCTCTATTTTTTTCTTCTAAGTTAAATGTGCTACAGCTCTGAGGATCATGATTATAAACGTACACCACAAAATCATTTGCAGGGTGTTCAGTGATATGCGTGAGGTCTCAGTGAAGCATAACCTTTTTTTTTTTGTTTCGCAGGGCGAAACCGCGCGTGTGCAAAAAATTAATTAAAAACGTGATAATGCGACCCAGGAGTGAACAAAAAAAAAACGAGAGATAAATGACGAAGCAAGGAAATAACGGAAGAACGAAGAAAGAAAAAAAAAGAGAGTAAACGCGGAGTGCGGGCGGGAGTCGCACGACATATTTTTATGTTCATCACATTCACGGGCAAAATTACGCTCGCTCAGAGCTCGGCGTCTTATTATAGCTCCGCGAACAGGAGGCGCGAGCGGTGGGATCAGGGCGACACCTTCGCGCCTCGCGCTTACAGCTGTCAGAGTGACAGCCAACGCGTTTCAACGCCGCGGAGCGGAAGCCGACCAGCGGCAAGACTGCCGGGAGGGAGGGAAGCGCCCTCTGGGGCCGTCCGGCATCCGCGCGCCCCGGCCAGGACCACGTGATGCGGCTTCCGGGAAACCGCGCTGAGTTCGGTTAATGAGAAGAAGAGATCACATAAGAGAACAGAGAGCTTACTTAGTTCGAAGAGAGCTTGGTTCGATGGGGTTTTATGTTAACACAAGAACCACATGAAGCGTCTGCAATAGGAGAGAACCTTAGTCCCCAGACCAACGCTTCGACACGAGGATTAGTCTTCGTCCTTCAAGTGAAGCCCAGAAGGGTGAGGATACCATCTTTCTTCGCGGCGATGACCACAACGGTAGAACGACAGAATCGCGACATTTCTGCACAGTATGCAATAGCCGGTTTAATCCCGTGGACTAAACGGCGCGATCTCTGTATGGCCATGCATGTACACGGCTATTAGTCGACTGATGGAATTTACATTAAAAGAAGTAGTTCCAATTTATAATGCACGCAACATCGTCAGCGCAGCATTCACGTGACAAGAGCAGTGCGCGATGCTGGGTGATACCAGTGGACGTTTAGGCTAATACTAAACAGGTCATGGGTTCACTAACTAAACCGATGAACATGGGGTCATCTGATTGTGCCAACATCGTCGCCACGGCGATCCTTCGAATCCTATCTTTGGTATAGACGTGGCGAGGCGTGGTATAGACGTGGCGAGGTGAGTTGTAGAGAACGACCGGCGTTTGGACAGAGTTTCGCGCAACGCGGCTTCACAAATTGTTGTTATTTGAAGTCAAAGAACGCCATGGTCTTCATGAATGTCGCATCCCGACTTGAACCTTCGCGTCTAACGTGGAACTCGGAGGGGAGCGGGGGATTACGGTTTTCTATATAAAAGGCAAAAACAAAAGCTTTCGTGAGTGGAAAACGAGGAAAATATCGAATTTCGCCTAAACAAAAATATGAACGACGGGCCGTCTACACGCAACGCGTGGGTAAAGGAGACGCTGCTAAACGCGCGGGAGTTTCCTGCCGCTGCTTGTGAAGAATTCACGAGAGCAGCGCGCACCGTTGCATGCAGGCGCATATATAATGCATGGAACAGCGCCACGCACGAGCACAACAAAGTGGGGAGGAGAGGGAGGTGTACACACGCTCTCTTTTGGCACGGCTGTTCCCGCCACTTATCCCGGGCAGGCTCACGTGACTCGGCCTTTTTCCCTGCTTTAAAGCGCGTGAAATAAAACGGGGAGGGCGGTCCCCGGCAGCGCGAAACAAAACGCGGGGCGAGCACGCCGGCAGCCTCAACGAGCGAGAGCGTCGGAAATTACAATTAGCCAGTCGTCGCACGGCGCCACGCTCCCGCGCTCGGCCGCGCTTCTGTCGCCAGGCGCGGCCTCCTCGCGTCGGAAGCGCCGGTTCCGTACTCCCGAAACGCTGGGTTTTACTTCTTTTTTCTTCGCCTTTCCCTTTTACTTTTTCCGCTCGTTTCGGCGCAGAATACGTATGCACCTGCACTGTAAAATGGGCGTAGTGGCGTATGCAGCATTCGCGTGAATCCTAAAGCTTCGTGCCTATTTTGCTGTCGCATTGTGAGTTCGGTCTTTATCCCTTCATTTACCCTCGTTTATTAGTATTCCTTTTTTTTTTACACCTGAACTAGACTTCGATTTGGCGTATAGAGCGTCTTCAATCCTCATGTTCTCTTCAAACGCTTCTCTCACTTTTTCGGCTTAAGCTGTCGAGCGGATATTCCTTGGTTATATACAATTTCCTGCTATTCTTTCCGTGCTTGCAGTATGTAACGGCTAACGACGTCGAATAAAGTCGTATATCGCGTACCATTTGAATATGCAAAATTTAATGAACGTGTTTTCTTTGGTTCCGTTCCTTCGTCATAACGCCACTTCCAGCATGGATCGATCGCTGCGTAATCGATTTTGCAGCGGTCATTGATCGTAGCATACGTAAACACGGAACATGACAAATACAGTATCTTTCGAAGGCTTCTAACACATTTTCATCTCATCGAAAGCTGCAGTCAATGCTGCCATTCTATGGAAGCAATTCCAAATAAAGTGTGTAGTATGTTTTCGCAGGGGTGTACATATCATCAATATATAAATATTTCTCTGGGTTTACTGGCGCTTGACATTATTGATTATGAGAATGTGTGTATCAGCGCCTGCGTAGAGCGACCTTTCATTTTCGGTAGCTTAAAGTTCACCCCTAAAGTCGTCATAAATCTAGTCTTTCAGTGGTCACATTTGCACAAACACGCTTGCTTGGCGTTTGGACTGCACACGACATCATGAGGCATAGGCATGCACATACGCATTCGCTGATGACTGGGCTCAAAATTCTGCACGCCTGTCGATGCAGACAAGCAACTCTTATGTTAAGGCTTACGACGAAGTTTTTCTTAACGTTCAAATTGCTTGTCTCGACACAATGCAACCAGTGTTGACAGTCAGGTTTAGCATCGTGCACGGTATTAGCTGCAAGATTCACGACCACAAATTCGCTTCGTAATTTAGCTCATCATCGTAGTAGTTTTTAACACGAAGGCGCCATCGTTTGTTCCAACTGGCACGTACAGTTTGATATCTGCGCGGCTTTTGTTGCAAGAGCCGAAAAATGTCGCGAAAGGAACTTGACATCTCCTGGTACTCACCGCAAGTATTTTCCGTGAGCTGTGCAGGTTATGAGTGTTTGTGACCAGTATAACATTTGAATAGAGTCCTTCGTTTTCGTGAAAAACCCGGTTTCATCTGATTATTGTATCCTGACTAGATTTTTTTTTTAAACCCAGTTTCGACCCGACAATGTGCCCTGAAGAAAATGTAGTCCGCCAGTGAACACAGTTGAAGGAGCCGCATACACGGAAACTAGCGGATATCTCGTACTTAATCCAGAAGGGTGTTTTAGCCTAATTGCTGGTTATATTTACGCTTTTTTAACTGTAGTATAACCATGGCATAACTTCATCTGTGACTAAGTTCAAAAAGTGCGCTTTAGAAGCGTCACAGCGTGCAGGTATTTACCGAACTTTTATTGGCATCTTTATATGAAATACTATTTACGCAAAGGCTCCATGCCGGTTGTACGTTTAGCTTGGTTGCTGTGGTGGTGAATATTTCCGCAGTTTGCAACGGCGAGGGGGTGATCCATATGGGAATGGTAATGCACGCGACAAAATGGTTGTAACAAATGGTGACAAAAATTTCTCGTTTGATAAACAGTATCTCGCGAAACGTGCCATTTCTAGGTTGTTTATGAAAATAACGAGCATGAAATAGATGGCTATATGTACCAAACGAAAATGCGCGCAAAGAATGCAATATTTGTGCTGGAAAAATAACGTGGGGAAAAAAACCCCCTGAACTGCGGAAAGTTTTCTGAATAACCCTATTTGTACCCGAACCTTGGCTCAAAAATAGCACCAGATTTTTACCCCCGTATTCGGCGAAACGTATGTGCGAAAACGAAGGGTCTTGCATACATGAGCAAAGTACACTTAGCGACTAAACTTGCTAATTAGTCCAAGAACAATAACACGTTGATTTCGCATAAGTTTCGCGGTCACTACATGGCTGTTCTTTGACCCGCGTTTCACATGGTAACAGGGAGAACTAAAGATACAGGTCATCCTTCCTGTAGATGCAGAGGGAGGCAGTTTGCGTTAAAACCAGAAAAACACCGCCATGCTACTGAAGGAGGCCATGCACTCATCTACGTACAAGCGAAACCGGCCAAGTACGCCAGGGTGCGCTTCGGGGATATAGGATGCAAAGTAAACCATTTCAGTCCGATCCATACCGAACAGGCATACTCTTTAAACAGAGTAACTGCCCGTGACGTCGCGAGGATGCAGCAACTTCCAGCGCGCCCACCTCACGGAAGCGACGAGGGCGCCCTGTTTATCCGCGCGCGGGGGGCTCATCGAAATTCGGCGCATGTCGCGCCGCTCGGTCGTTCGCTCCATAGAGCTCGGCAAACAGAGATTGCTGCCGGGATTTCGAACCGCGTCGCGCACGGCGCGTTGTCAACGCGCGCACGCGTGTCGGGATTCTCGCGGTGGCGGTTTACTCATTCATGGCCAGTCGCTTCGCCAACGGCGCGATTAGCATAAAACCCGCGTCGGGCGCGTCGTGAGCGCCCGTTGTCGCCGCGTGTCGATGGCGGCGCTGACTGCGACATGCGCGGTGGTGATTAACGGCCTCCTCGGTGCCGCCGTGTTTACCGACGCGTCGTCTCGCAAAGGCGCGACAAGGGGCCCGCGCGCGTCGCGGAGTGCGCGCTTCCTTTTCGCGCTTTCCGCGTGACTAACGGTTCTTGATTGGAGCGGAAAATGACTAACGACCCGCGGCGCGGCGCCACTCGCTCGCACGCGCAACGCTGACGAATTTCGGCTGCTCCGTAGCTTTCGCTCCTTTGACACCGCGGCGCACACGTAGGTTCGCCTTGGCGCTTTCAGCGCGGGGAGACGATCGGGTCGCCAGCACGAGCGAGGGAAGCATCGACGGCCCTGGTGACAGGCCCAAGGTTGTAGCTGCAGGCGCCGCGGCGAGGAAGGCAAAAAGCGGAAGTCGTGAGCAGTCTTGCAGTTCCTGCAAGGTTGTGCGTTCACAACTGGTGGGATATATCTCACGCGCTCGCGAGCCAACCACGCGTGCCTGGAAGCTGTCGCTCCGCGCTCGTAGTTGTGAAACGGAGAATAATACTTCCCTGCGCTGCAGCCTGGTAGGCAGCTTTCTGCCGTTACTTTAAAGGACATCAAAACATCGAATTCGTTTGAACTGTGCTCGCAAATAGCGCTTTTGCAGGGACGCTGCGAACTTCTACGAACGCCTTATATCTTCCCATCTCTCTTGTGCGCACGTCGGCGGAGTCATATTCCTTTCTTCTCGCGTCCCCGGTGCAGATTATACACATTCAGGCTAACTTCCCTGCTTTTCACTACAATACACCTCTTCGTCTCTCTCTATTCCCAAACAATAGTGATGGAGGGGACACCGAGTTACATAATGAAGCATGCGAACAATATTTTGTGCGCAGGAACGTAAGTACGCGCTTAAATATCGATCACTTATTGACTCCCTGTGAGCGCGACCTCCTCTCGATGGATGCATGCAGAGTGGAGAAGGGGTAAGAAAAGAAGGAGAGGCCGGGACAGGCATTTCCCGGCATAGCATTTCCTCTTTTCTTGGAGGGGTGTCGATCGAGGGCAGTATAAACCTGAGCGGCAAGCGACATGCCGAAACGACGTTCAAATATTTATCGGCGGCAAATTACGAGCGGCGCTTGTCGCGATAAATCACGCCGCTTGTATAGCGCCCCTGAATCGATGCTGCCCAGAGGAGCAGAAAAACAGTGCGCGAGCTATTACGTCCAGGCGCAGCGAGCCGGAGAGGAGTTGCAAAGAAATGGACGCGAAAGTGGCTCGAGTGAAATAAGGAAACAAAAAAGAAGCGAGGCGGAAAACAGCGAGCAAAATGGAAGAAAGGAAGCGGGGGAGGGTACGCGGGGAACAGGAGAAGCCAGCTCTGTAAATGAGAGCTTTCTCGGCTCTTGCCTCGAAACAACACAGCGGTCCCCGAGCAGCGGACAGTCCATTTTTCAGGGGTCTGATGGTTTCTGCTGTACACCGGCACGGCGGACGCGTCGGAGATAGCGGGGCCCCCCGACGCAGCGCCGGCCCGGGCCTTCCTGCTTTTGTTTTGAAGCGGCCGTGATGAACAGCGCCTGTCAACTCGGCGCTTCGATCCGCGCCGCTCCCTCGACCTCGCAATCGGCGCCCGCGTGCGCTCCTGCCGGTAGAACGCCGGCGGCGTGGCGAACGTGACACCGCGCCACGCGGCTACGGCGGCGAAGCGCCGCGCCAGACTCCGCGAACGCCGGCCGCCTCTGTTTAGATAGCTGCCGCCCCATGCACGCCGCGGCTGGCGCTGCGGGCCCGTGCACCGCGCAAGACGACGTCCTGCCTAGACGAAGGGCGGACTATGGACTGTTCAGCTGCCTATGCAGGCGCGTGTCTGCAGTGAGAATCTTTTAAGATTTTCGTGCAGCCTCCGGTATACCTGTGCGCGCGCAGGCAGAGGATAGCGGCACAAACGCTCTTAGCGCGCAACGACAAGCGCATATAGACTGCACTGACCGGAAAAATAATATCCGCGCGGCTGTTTGTACCTTTAGGAAGCGATGACAGAAAAGTCACACCATGCATGTGTGATTCTAGCAAATGGTCAAGGGCAACGATTGAGAATTTTCGTTGAATAAATTAATGCCCCAGTTGGAAATATAGGCCGTAAAAAATATGGTATGCAAGGAAGACGAGGAAGAGGAGAAGGAAAGGCGGGGAGGTTAACCAGTAGTGTGCAAGATAGTATTATGACCGTATAGGGTTGTGACTATAACCAGGTTGTAGTGGCCCGCAAACACACACACACACACACACACACACACACACACACACACACACACACACACACACACACACACACACACACACACACACACACACACACACACACACACACACACACACACACACACACACACACACACACACACACACACGCACACACAACAACAAAAGCCGTCGCACTGCCAGCAGCAAACAGGCTAGTCAAGCTCCTTTCATCATTTTCTTTCTCGCGTTCTCGTGATGAAGCTTTTACGTCCACACACAAATGACACGTCCTCCCTTATCCCTTCCTGGAGCTATTACTATTTCTTCCTGCCTACTTGTACCGGATTTTCAGTTAGATTCAATCATTTACTTGATCACTATGATCGATATTGAGACTTTTGTTGGTGGTCAGGCTTAATAGGCATTGATTTATGATACGGTTGCATAATGTACGCCTAACAAAACCTTCAGTCTGAGGTCTAAACCGCAGACAAGAGAAAAATTCGCATGTAGGCAACGGAATGACAGTAAAAGAGTACGCGGAACAATGCGTTTCAATCACTCTCAAGCAATGCTTTGCATAATGTAACTGATACAAGCACTTACATTTTCATGCGAATAACGTGCAAACACATGCATCTATCAGTTTTTCAACGAGGAGAAACTGAACACTAGGAGCGCAGGTCATATGTATGTTGGCACAAAGGTTAACAAAAAAATTCTGTGGAATCATTTTTTTCTTTTAACATGCTGATGGAGAAGTTGAGTGCGGTAATTGTTTTCATGCGGTTGCCTTTTTCGCCGTGCTTATGTGTCTGTATATGTGTGCACGAAGTTTATACCTGTTTTCGACCTTTTGTGTTCGATGTTAATATGGAGCTGCGGAGTTCAATAGTTTATGTTGTTGGCTGTTAGTATGATTTTGTTTTATGGGGCTTATAAACCCCATA
The DNA here is from genome assembly GCF_055824585.1 of Amblyomma mixtum. Classification (NCBI taxonomy): domain Eukaryota; kingdom Metazoa; phylum Arthropoda; class Arachnida; order Ixodida; family Ixodidae; genus Amblyomma; species Amblyomma mixtum. The sequence continues at coordinate 68,562,068 of NC_143014.1, forward strand.
AATCATGCCTCCATCGAAATGCGGCCGCTGCGAACGGGATCGAACCCCGCGTCTTTCGGATCAGCAGCCGAGCATCATAACCACCGAGTCACCGCGGCGGCTGGCTGTTACTATATTGTGCGCTATTACATTAGGTATCTAGATATGTTAAATGCTTGAATATCACTGAATAATTCTGAGGGAAGACCACTGGAATTCATTAGAGGGACAATATGTTGGCTATTTTGTTGAAGGCTGGGATGCAAAACACTGGAATGGAGTTGTTTCCGTCACTGCATGTCCGGCTTTTGCGTTGTATTGCCCCCCACAACCGAAAGTCCATTGCCTGTATGTATGCTTTCACAGTTCCCCTATTTGTGCAGCTATAGATGTCGCTCCTATACTGCAAACACGAATACGACTAAATGGGAGTAAAAATGGAATAAGCTGTCCTCTAGCGCAGTCTCTTTTATAAAAGGAAATGCGCTAGAGGACAGCTTATTCCATTTTTACTCCGTTCATGTTCACAGTGTATAACGACTCGCTGTTGGTGTCATCTAAACTTGGGCGATTATCTCATTCTAGCATGAGTATTTCAGCAACGTGTAATCTGCTTGTTGGAAGGTGCTCAGTGCAACTTCCTTTCACAGCCTCTACAAATGCAACCAGCCGTTGTTTTTGCCCGACTTTCTGTGAGCTGCGTCGCGTTACGAGCGTCGTTCCACGCGAAGCACCAGAAAACAAGAGAATGTATAAGAGAGGCAGTTTCCTAGTACTGTGCTTAGCACACGTTTCCTTAGATGCCCCCGCGAGTGCGAAGAAAGCAAAAATAGATAAACACCAGTCGTAATACGGTGCCATGCGGCCGCCGAGAGGTTTTGCTCCGTGTTCGCGTTAACTGCCGCCCCCAAGAGGGGGGGATCTCAGCTAACGTGCAGACACCGCCGAGCGCACGCCGGGGAGATATATATTTCTTCTCGGGAATTCCGGCAGACGGTGCATGGTCGGGGCGTCAGAGCTTGCATGTGAACCTCGCGCGACCTCCTTAGATCCAATTAGAAACGTTGTGAGCGGAGAATAAAGCCGTCCATTGTGCGCGGCCGCTCTCCACACGGCGGTTTCGCTTTCTGCGCGTCCATGTGCCCCGCAGATGGACGCCAACGGGAGTCGGTGCGCGGCCCCCGTGCATGCTCGGTCCATGCCGCGCCGCATTACGGCCAGGCACGCCGCAAAACAGCGCGCGCCGCGGGCCCGAGCCGGCCCAGGAATGTTCGGAGCACGGTAGGTCTCCGGCGCGTCGGTTTGGAAGGAGAGCGCGCACACAGAGCGCGCGGAGAACGGCCGGGAGGGCTGTTGTGGGAGGAGGGGGGGTCGGCAGGATAAAGAGAGCCGACGCATCGTTCTCGCCGAAGTGGCGTGTGCATTGCGAGGCGAACCCCCCCTCCACCTCCTTCCTTTAGCTTTGTGCCCGCGGCTCGACGAGCCTCGTTCTCTGTTTCTGGGCTTTTTGCTTGCGGCGTGCTGTACTAATGACGTGCGCCGCGTCATAAGACTCGGCGCGTAAATAATGATTTATGGCGGGACGCGGGTCCGGAGAGGACGTCGCGCGCGACCCCCGCGTGCAAGCAGTTTTCGGGGCTACGACGTTCCTGGCCGCTTTGAATGGCGAGGCGCGTCGCTTGTAGGTCAGGAAGAGCCGCGGAATGAACGCCCAGTGGTGTTCCCTATACAGTGTTCGTTAGCTCGTCGCCAGGAACGGTGGACAGAGTATAGATTGGTTTGGTTTATGGGGTTTAACGTCCCAAAGCGACTAAGGCTATGAGAGACGCCGTAGTGGAGGGCTCCGGAAATTTCGACCACCTGGGGTTCTTTAACGTGCACTGACATCGCACAGTACACGGGCCTCTAGAATTTCTCCTCCAAAGAAATTCAACCGCCGCGGCCGGGATCGAACCCGCGTCTTTCGGGTCAGCAGCCGAGCACCATAACCACTGAGCCACCGCGGCGGGCGGACCGAGTGTAGAGCGACACTGAACCGGTTGATCGGCTCACGTTAGCTTGAAACTTATGAATTGTGACCGCATACCCTGTGTGACGACAGAAACGCTGTCATTTTTCATTACACGTCTTCCAATAGTACTGATCGTCTCCACTGCGTTTTGCGCAAAGTTCCGTAACAATTCGCAGGGCCAAGTCGCTGTGCGTGATGTTGGGAAGCTTACGAGAAGCAAAGCCGTTCAGGGCCAGTCTTGTTGCTCACAACATACAAAAAAAAAAAGTTGCGCTAATGAATAAAAGCACGACGCTGCAAAGGAGATGTTCGGTTTCTGCAGGATATGCAGTCAGCACGTCATTTTAGTTGTCTTCCTATTTTTATTCTCGCTTAGCGGTTTCGTTAGAAAGAAGCACACTGAACGTAAAACCCCAAACCTATGAGCTATACCGTGCATCAGCGCAGGTCTAAAACATGATTCAGGGTCTTAAACCGCTTCTTTTGTGGCTCCGAACAAACCAACTGCAAGTGCGCGTGGAACCATGCTCCTGTCTTCGACCGTATTCGAGGAAGACTTCTGTGCCCGCACTCGAAACAGGAAGGAAGAGAGTAAACTGTCCGATGGTGTACTAACTTCGAGGAAAGCTTATTCCCTTTTTACTCCCATGTAGGCATATTCGTGTTCAGAGTGCAGGTGGAGCATGGTGTGTTGCCCTGTGCAGCAACAGTCATATAAAGTGCAACGATGACAAGGTTTCGCCGGTGCCTTTTCCGTATGCAGAAATGACTCTAAAGACCTGCCTAGGTGGCTCAGTTGCTTTGGTGTTCGGCTGCTGATCCCAAGGTCGCGGGTTCGATGCCGGCCACGGCGCCTGTGCTTCGACGGAGGCGAATTAGAATAAGACCGTGTGCAGTGCGATGTAAGCGCGCGTTAAAGAATCTCAGGTGGTCTAATGTAATCCGGTACCCTTCATTACGGCGTCCCTTTTAGTCCATCTCTCGCTTTGGGACGCTAAGCGACACAATTTGCAGCTACTATAAGAACCAGCGTTAACTGCTGTGAACAAAGACGGCATGTATTTCTCTAATTCGGTGCTTTATGCCAGATGGCGAAGCGTGAACTGCCCGTTGAAAGAAGGCAGTGACGTAGATATTTTCGGTTTTGTTTTCAGCCGCACGGCAGCTAGACGATGCAGATGACACGTGCAACGCAATGCCATTTCTTATTTATTTGCTTTGAAGAAGTTCGAAATCGAGAATGTCTGCAGAAGGGATCTTGATGCTTGTCGCCTAAACCATGAACGTACACACGCGGCGAGTTAATGGCGTAAAGCAAGTCTACGAGCCCATGCAGACTGCGATTCCCACTTTCCTTCGCATTGTTTTAACAGCGCAGGCTCGGTGTCTTTTGTCTCAGCGAGTGACGTCATGGCAACAAAATAGCGCAGAGTGCTTACGCTCATTCGAATAATGATGGTTTGGTTTGGTTTATGGGGTTTAACGTCCCAAAGCGACTCAGGCTATGAGAGACGCCGTAGTGAAGGGCATCGCAAATTTCGACCACCTGGGGTTCTTTAACGTGCACTGACATCGCACAGTACACGGGCCTCTAGAATTTCTCCTCCAAAGAAATTCTAGCCACCGCGGCCGGGATCGAACCCGCGTCTTTTGGGTCAGCAGCCGAGCACCATAGCCGCTGAGCCACCGCGGCGGCCTGGAGAGAGAAAGAAGTGCAGGTCCACACCACGCACGATCTATTGGGTATACGTTGGTGGGTCAAACCGTCTTGTGCATGTGACCGCGAACCGCAACTTACGAAACGGCTGTGCTATGTACACGAACAACTAAACACCCACACTGCACCCTCCTTTTTGGTGCCAAGGTTGTTTCAATACATCCTGTGAACTGATTCTGTTTTTGATTCAAGCTTCTATGGCTTGGTGGGCGCACTAGAATTCGCTGTTTTTAGACCCCCTTATGGGCTCATGATTAAATCTAACACATTCGCTCGACAGCTAAGCACTACTGGCTCCAACAAAACGCTCAGATATGCGGGCTGTATATACTACGATAAGGCATTTATTCACAGGAAGAGCCTCGGCGTGTCACGAGGGATATACGCTGCCTTTTGCGGGTGTAACTGTATTAGGGATGTAGCCTTGACCCATAGACGCCGTAAACTTTAAGTATGCTCAACTGTTTGGAGTGACGTACTGTAGGCCCGGTGTGTTGGTAGTGAAAGCACGGAAAGGTGCATACTGATTCTAAGCTAAAACTGACTGAGCGAAAATGCGCTCGAAACCTGTGCAATCGTCAAAACGTTCGCAGTGTCCTTGTGACTAGATCTGCATATCTCGTTCGTTTGCACTGCGTGCATATACAGAGTGCACGGCCACACGATCATGTGGAGCCCACACTCAAAACACCTGCACACCTGCCGTTAACGAAAGAGGCAGCCCGAGCACCGATACGTGGTAAGTGTACACAGCTATACATGGCGAATAGCATTTCGTGCCGTTTTATATATCCCGCAAGAGTTGGTAATCATGTGGTGGCCCGGGAAAAGGGACGTGCTTAATTCTCTTGAAAAGCTTGCACCACTGTTAAAAGTCATGCAGAAGCTCACTGCAGCGAGCGATTAGTGCGAAGTTTAATTTGTCAGTTCTAAAGAATAGAAAATAGAATAGAATAAAGAATAGAAATGGGCATTCTAAAGAATGCCCATTTATATGTGTATCCGCTGTAGTCTGTAAAAAACATGGGGCCACGACCCGCTAAAAAGGACCACCAATTTTTTACGCATGTTTGAAAGACATGCACGAGACGTTACAGTCTTTCTTTCTTCATGAATTTCAAGCCGGTAACCACATATTTTGCAATTGGAATTTCTCCCGATTCATTCTTCTTTTTCAATGGCGGGAGTAGCTGGATCAGGGCAGATAGCTTTTTCGTCACCTCCTGTATCAAAGGCTCGGCTTACCAATCGGAAGGAAGCAGCACAATGCACCGGGAAAAGAACTGCTATGGAATACGCACCCAGAAGTGCTAAGCTGCATTTTCCTGTTCAGGTTTGTTTACAAGGGTCAAATGCAACATTTTCCATTCTTTCTGTGCCTGCACATTATATGCAGGAAGGACTTGCTTCACCCATGTCGTCATTAACGCGGGGAGTATAATACTTTTTTTTTTTTTCACGAATTCCCTGACCCCCGTGCTGTGGCAGAGTTAGAAGAAAGGGGCGGGGGGGGGGGGGGGGGGGGGGGTGCAAGCGAGAAATTTTACATGAGAAAACCATACTGAACCACATTTTTTTTCAACGAGAAGAGTCTAAAAACTGCATGGCTCAAAGTGAATTCCCACAAACATGCCCTCCAAAAGTCACTCATAAATACACCCTTGCCCCAGCTGCGGTCATGATTTCTCACACAAACCTGTAAGTGATAAGCGCTTGCGCCGGTGATAAACCCAGCGCAAGAGCCTAATAATAGGTCCTTAATTGAGACCCCTTGAAGTGTTAATTAAATTTACTTTATACAGCAAGACTTGTTAATCAGGTATACATATATAGGTGTATGTACACTAATACCACTAACCTAGATTCTAACGTGTTCGGCTGTGGACACTGTAGGGGTAAACGAAAATAGAAAACAGACTTCCAAGGCCGGCTCTTCACAGAATGCAGGGTGTGTCTGGCTTTTATGAGGTACTTTTGTGCATGCCGACGGTGCCGCTCGCGCGTTGAAATGCGCAAAGAGTAGGTGTTAACAACAGTGGTAGAGTGTGTGCGAACTGTTTACGGCCGCCGAGAGGCGCGACTCGCGAAACAAAATAACTCACGCGCAAAAAAAAAAAGAGAAAAAAACCCCGCGTACTCCCCGAAACGACCAAGACGGGCTTCCTCCCCGCACGGGCTCATTTTCGCACTACTAACGAAGCGCGTTGCTTGCAGCCACAGGAAAACTTGCGTTCGAAGAGGCACATTCAAGACGCGCGCGTCTGCGCAAAGTACAAGCACCGTGCCAACTACGCGCGCTAATCACCCGCGATAGGTTTCTTCCTTATTTTATTTACTCGTTTCTGCCGAAATGAAAAGCTAATTCACCCCCGACGTCGCATCGAAAGCAGCAGCGGCATTATGTAGAGCTTCGCGTTCTCAAAAGCGTCAAGGGCACAACTCTCGGAATAGGCGAGGACGAAAGTGGGAGGGCGCTTGAAAGAAAACACAATGCCACCACAAAGTTTTAGCACGCATCTCTTGAACTTTGCGCGCGGATATACATCATTGCGCAATGCGTCTTATATACGCAGCGTCATCAGCAGCGTGGAAACTAAGGGCTGCAAACGGACGGTCACGCGCGAGGCGCTTTCTTTTTTTTTTGTTTCTTTTTCCCCGGGTGTGTGCATAAGAGCTGCACGATCTCTTGACGAGAATTGAAGGGAGAAAGAAGACGAAGAAAGCAAGCGAGAGAGAAGAGAACACACGCACAAGCGCATCGTTCTCCTCGTCGAGTTAGGCGTGCTCGTATATGGACACGGCGGCCCAAGGCACGGCTGGCTGGCATGGCTGGATGCGTATACACACACGCACGCACATTTCCCCATATTTTCCCGCGCGGACAAAAAACCGCGCGTCTTCCTCACCTTGACCGCCTCGCGGCAGGGCCCTCGCATTAGGCGCGAGATTCGTGTCTTTTCGTAATGTTTCTTGCCTCCACGACCGACGCGAGTGTAAATTTCTCTCGATCTGCTGCGTGAGAGAGAGGGAGAGAGAGCGGCGTGATCCTCCTCCTCCGTGCGCGCAGCTGCGGAATGCCGCTGCATTAAAGCCCACGCGAATTTAGACGCACTTTCGCTATTGGCTGCTCTGAAAACGGGGCCTTCGAGGCACGACACACGTATACATATTTATGTATTTTCTTCCCATTCACGGTGGTCCCGCAAACATCAGTCCTTTCAACGCGCTGAATGACTCGCTTCATGGCCGGGAGCATGCTGCACGACGCTCAGTGCTCACGGCAACAAATCAAAGTGAACAGAGAGACGCCTCCACCACCGATTGCCCGAACTTCCAGATACCCCAGTGAGCCGGTATAAGCTCCACGACACGCGAAGTCATAGCTCGCAGACAAAAAAAGTGGAGGCCCAACTGTATTCTGATAACGTTTTTCTTTTTTTGTAAAAGCTTGAATCGCCCGCTCGTTACACGTGTAAAAATTGCAGTACTTCGCAGGCGCATTATAGCATGCTTAAATACGGTCAACATTTCGCAGCAGTCGGTTGACATTGAAACCTTTCGTGTGCAAAAACATCGAGGCTCATCACAAGGAGCAGCTACATATAGACCGGTTTAGCTTCTCTCGATGCCTGTATGCTCCTCTTACACTTTTAAGCATACTACGCCAATAGTTTTGTTACTCTCCCTTACAAAAAAAGTTTTAGACAGTCTATAGAGTGTCTATAAACTTCTGTCTATAAAGTCTATAGACTGTCTATAGACAAATCCTAGAGAACAGTCTATAGGCAATATATATGCCATAGACAGTCTATAGACAATCTATAGATTCATGGCCATACACTTTTAGTAGACTTTTTTCTACATACAGTCTATAGACTATGAATGGACAAAAATCAATATGTATAGGAAGTCAATAGAGTCAATAAGAAGTCTATAGACCATTTTTATAAGGGTGACGCCGGTGTTGCGCCCATTCTGCAAATTAACAGCGATATAGTCCCACGGATGGTGGCCATGTCATGTGATCTGCCCAGATGGGCCTGTTTCCTCGTCAGACGCGAGCAAAAGTTCGGCCTGCCAGCGTTGATCCAAATACAGCCTCTCAACGATCGGTGGTCCCATGAATGTGCACACAAAATTTCGCAGGCGTAGGTCCAACAGTTCTCTCCGTGCTGTCTGCTTCGGGCCTACAGAAACATGCAGAAGCGTGACGTATATTTTGTTAAATACGTTCCCGACAGAATGCGTGTTCAAATCAAAATTACAGATAATCACACGATAAAAGCAGGCGAACCTTGGGAGCTGTCTGGCAGCTGGGAGCAGAAATCTGGTTTAGACTAATCAAGCAACCTGGAAGGCTGCTCAAGCCTTGAAAAGCTTACTACGTGGGAGCTCTCTGTCTTCCAATAGCATTTCGGTTGCAGAAGCGATGCATGTTCTTAAGAACCCCGTCAAAGACAAATGTGCATGTAACGTACGCGGGGTCTAAAATGGCGTAGTCGAGTTCTATCAGGAGAAAATCTTTCTGTTACAGCAGCCAAAGCTTTCAAGATTGCCGTTTCCAAACACTGGAACTAATATACAACGAGATAGTGTGCTCTAATGTGGAGTAAACAAGTTATATCAGGATAGAAGAGAATGTATTCAGCGCATTCCGTCAGCTATAGTCACTAAAGCGTTCCTGTAATTTGAGCAGCGAAGAAAAAGCCGTATGACTGGCTGCTTACATGTCAAGATGCTCATTAGTAATGAAAAGAAGGCAGTGCACTGCAGAGTGAATAAACTGTCTACATTTAGTAATAAAATGTTATAGGAAACCTGTCTTCACGGCAGTGTTTTGGAATATTAGAAGGGAAACAGTAATCGTGACAAAGCGATATGAATACGAACTCGTCGTTCATTTTCATTTTTACTTAAATATATGGGAGTTTATTGTTGAAAGAAGCGCCGCATAAAAAGTTCAAGAAACTTTAATATGAACAAAGGTCATTGGGCAGAGTATTGCGCCGGTAACATTTCTTAACGGCGGCGTCAAAACCGCATTTCATGCTGCATGTCCACTGAAAATCACAACGCAAAAACTATTTCTCGCTATCCGAGAAACTGAGACTGATTGTACGCCCAGAGAAGTCTATTTTAATCCCGTGTTCACCAGTAGTTCATCATTCTACAATTATTCTCTTACGACCCGCCGTGGTGGCTCAGTGGCTACGGCGCTTGGCTGCTGGCCTGAAATACGCGGGTTCGATCCCGGCCGCGGCGGCTGAATTTCGACGGAGGCGAAATTCTAGAGGCCCGTGTACTGTGCGATGTCAGTGCACGTTAAAGAACCCCAGGTGGTCGAAATTTCCGGAGCCCTTCACTACGGCGTCCCTCATAGCCTGATTCGCTTTGGAACGTTAAACCCCTATAAACCAAACCAAACCACCTCTGATGTGAGGGCTGATAGCAAGCAACGTATGCCTCGGCTGTTATCAAAGCTGCACTACTGACCAAAGGTTCAAAGGCAAAATAATGAATCAGAAAAGAATCGTTAAGGACCTGGAGTTCCATACATGTCCTATACGTAACGAGACTGTATATACGGTGCGGGAGCGTTAGCAGATGAAGATAACCAGTGAGACAAGTCGAATCGTGATATCCAACAAGAGCTGTGACGTGCTGTCTGGAAACGTAAAGCACGAGAGGAATCTTCTGAAGCTCTTTCTAGACTTCCAGCAGCCGTATGAGAGTGTAAACCTTCCGGGGCATGCCTTATACCCAGATTGGACGGTTTTACCGCGTCTGCTTAGACGATGACACTTTTAAACAGGCAGCCAGCACGATTTTTCTCTAATCTCCATGAAATTTAGAACTCATTTGTTTTTGTTTTTTTTGTATTCAGCTGCTCATCGAACAATCATTGTTCTTAGTGCTTGCCTGAAAAATGTACCACACCAGTTGCTTTTCTTTCTTCAATGCTTCACATCGAGATGAAACTCAGGCGGACCATTTCGTGGCTAAGTGTTCTTGCGTGCGCGGAAATGCGTAACTCGAAAACGGGAAGGATTCACAAAAGCGTCCTTGCGGACGTTCTGCTGGTGGTGCACAACTGCCCGTCCAATGTTCGATTACAGTAGCGAAGAAGACGTCCGCACCTCTGTGAACGCAGTCGGTCGTCTACCATTATCGCGAAATTTAAGTACTTTATATCGTTGATAGCACTGTTCTCTGAACACTGCGTCTCACTCCACAAGGCTCAAGCATTTCGTGATCGTGAGGCATATTAAATGTTTAAACACAGATGTACAAAAAACAGCATCTACAGTGTTAGCAAAAAACACCCAAACGTGAGCAAATGGCTTGTCCTCTAACGCACACACAAAGGTAGGTTTTATTTACTCCATATAAAAGGAGTATTTTATTTACTCCCTTATACAGGGGAGGTATTTAGGTGTACAAGGGAGTAAATTTTTCGCTACCCAGGGAAATGGACCCCAAAAATGGCGTCATAATTATTCATCCTCATTCAGGGCCGCCGGCAACCAAACTGGGAAAACTGCACTGCCTTAATGCGACCCCACGCCACGCGTTCTTTTCGCTCTCTGCAAGCCCAGCCAAGGCGTAGGCGGGGGCGGCAGGAGTCGTCTGCTTGTCATCTGCTTTTGCTCTACGAGCTCGTTTGGTTGGCTATGTTCATAGATAAAGAGATGTAACTCTAGAATCAATAGTTCAAAACTGAAAAGGAGTCGTGGGGTAGTTTCACTGTCATGCACGACGCTACATTTGACTAAAAACCAGAGGAGAATAAGTTGAAAATGAAAACAACCCTGAAGGTAGTTTTGCATGGCAGATTTTGCTTTCATATTTTCTTCTTTAAGGCTTCGCTTTTCAATATGACTCAGGAGAAATGGTGCCTCATCAACTCAATCACGAGCTTAGCGTTGAAACTATGTTCTATCAGAGTTGCGTGGTCAAGCAACGCAATGTAATCTGCTGCAACACCGCGGGAACCACGCTGAAAAAGCTGTGAGCAGTAGGCCTAAGCGGGGGCTGTAACGGGGTGGTGACACTAACAAAGGTAGGTCAGGTGTGGTTAGAGCCCTGGAGGCTTCACAGGAGCCGTTCAATTGTGTAGCTTACTGTAGCGAAAAACGGCCACAAGCCGATATCTTGTACCGCGGCAGGCGCCCGTGAAGGAGCAGAAGTGAGCAGATATCCAGCGACGATGGTAACCAAGCGGTCGTGACGACTGAAGCAGACGAGACGCTAGGTGGCAGGGCGGATTGCTCAAAAGGGTGTTTTTTTTTACTCCATTGAGGGCTTGGGGTGCACTGAGACCAAGAAACACCATTTAAAAATGGGAGTTATAGGGAGGAGAATACTCCTTTATACCTCTTTACTGAGTGCAGGGAGTAAAATAGGTCATTTAGCACGTTTTTACTCCATATTGATGGAGTAAATGTTTCCGCATATGGAGTTTAAAGGTGGACGCCAGCCATTTAAACGCCCATTTCGGTTGATTTTTGATTACAGTGTATTAAAGGATGGGGGAGATAACCCGGCAAGTTGTGCCAATGGCAACTTCCGTGCCTGAATTCACTTGAGTATATATAAACATAAACACTGCAGGTGTGAATAAGGCACGCAGCTTTACATTTTTCCCACTCAACCTTACGCGCACTTCATACTCACTGGACAAGCGTGTAACATTCACGCGACAAACTAACCACTGCGGCAGAGGGGCACCGATATTTCGCATTTGGATAACGCACTCAAGCGCGCATGTCAGAACAGCACGAAAAAAAGAGAGGGCGAGCTGCGCCGCTGTACGAGTCCTCATTTGCACATCGTCGTGTAGCAAGCAGTGATATATAAGTATAACGCGCTGCGGTTTGCGATTACTAATGCCACTTTAATGACGCCACATACGGCCCATGGTTCCGTCAGGGTAAACAAGCAACACCTGCACTGTAATCAGACACCATGCAGTTGGCTGCCCTGAACATATATGTGCCCATCGACTGCGTATACATCGTTGAATTTATGCATGCATGGCCGGGCATGAAAGTTTGTGTGCTTGAACGTACGCCCGTACTTACATTTAAATCTATATACACGGAAATTTCGCCAGCAGCACTCGAGAAAAAAAAAGAACTAACATTGATGAATATACCGATGTCGATATAAAACGAGCTATTTGCAATATTAAGCTGCTGCCGCCAAGAAAGACATGCAACTTTGCTAATGAAGCACTGACTGCCTGTCAAAAAGTGCTGTGGAAGGGAGAGGAATGAAAGTTAAACTTCAGTATTCCCGAGCTTCCTATAGCCTGGAGGAGCCCGCTATTGATTAGGCAGAACGACCCTAGGCGTTGCATATGTAATTCAATGCATTTGGATTTTTTTAGCAATTATTTCGTTATGTGCAGCGTTAGAAGGAAGTTCGCATCGTACCGGAGAACGTGATCCTGATTCCCGAAGCTTCGCTAAAGTTTATATTGGTTTGAAATTGGTCGGGGGCTCCATGGATGTATGCCGTCCTGTTGGCTGTCGTAATTTGCCACCTCACGGGCATAGCAAATCCCGAACTCTCAGTGGTCACGCACTGTCTGGAGCAGCCAACAGGGTCAGTCGGCCCGTGCCCGTGATGACACAGATTGCGCTTAAACATTCGTTCTTTCTCAAAACGGATTAAAAATGAGATTCCCTATAACGAGCAAAATGTACACATCTTACTCAGCAACTGAATTCGACAATAATTTACGCGCACCCTTCGACCTTCATTTCTTCTGAGCATCAATTTTACCTCATCCATTCCATGATACCTCGCAAGTACCGTTACTGCGCAGTCTTATACCTCTATCCTGTACGGCAGCACCTAATTTTCTACTTCACTGCAGCCTGCCGATGATCCAAAGTCCTGGGAAGTTGTGAAAATCGTACACCTTTCTTGGGTACAACAAAAACTCCCGCCTTGTATCATCCCTCAGGTGGCCAAGAGTGCCAAATAAAGAACCGAACCGTAAAAAGTGCTCAGTTTTCTTGAATTTGTTGATGGTGAATGTGCCTCCTCCCTTTGCCATTTAGCGTCACCGACGGTGACTGTATCTCTTACATGACTACAGTTTGCTCGTATGCTATCACCGACAAAGATTTCTCATTTGTGCGCTGCTCCATGTAAAGCACCTTTCCTGGACCTTGTAAAGCTACACAGGCAGTTTTTAGCCATGAGAAACCCCACAGGTCACACTGGAAAATAAGCGAATTTGATTATCAGCTATATTTCCGAGGTCACTTAACGCCATCTAATTATATTGTGTTATCTTTGGGTCTTACTGCCTAAACAAACAAACGCACGTCTTTGTAATTAATCAGAGTAAGTCACATTTTGTAAACAGAAAGGTCTGAGCATCCCAGCGTTGTGGACATCAGCCGTTTCTATGTACCTTTTGGCACGTGCATGTATTGCATGCACACTTCGAATGTGCAAGGCGTATCTGCTTCGTTAGGTGAGAGGGTGCGACAGTGTTCTGCCTTTTTCGTACGCAACGCTCGGTACGTGCAGCATTTTGCGCGGCCCGAGACCTTTGTAATTCTTTCTTATTCGCTCAAACCTTTGAACCTGAATCCTAGTATACCCATACAAAAATGTAAACTTTCGCTTATTATATAAGATGCGTTTTTTTCGCCTCGCTCCCGTAGTAAGCTAACCATTGCATTCGATCGTCGAGCGTAAAGGCAGTAGCACAAGAAGTGTGCATACGTGCTGAAACCAACAAAAGCCGAGATTTAGCAAGTTTTAACGAATTCGAGGACGCATCGCTTTATCTACAGAGATTTGTCTGACTTAATATATCTAGGTCTACGTGTTTTGAAAGAATTAGCATTTCAACGTGCACGCGTACAGCCATTTTTTTTTTTTACGAACGTGATTGAAAACAAACGACAGTGCGTACTTGTTTGAACAGCGATCACTTTGCGTGGTGACATGCATATAAAATGTTATTTTTATTCGCGAAACGTATTCCGTTCTTAGATCAAGACAACGCCATTCGTAATTGCAGCAATGTGGCTCGTTTCGTGCGGAAATTGATTCGACAGCGATAGTTTCGATATTGATAAATAGTTCGTCATCCTTACGGTCCAGGACACACAATCATTTCTGTAGATGCACGTTAGGCTCATTGCTACGGCTATAACTTAGCTACTGCTATGGCGGAGAGACAACACATTCTCATGCTGGTTTCTTTTAGGGAGCACATTCATGCACAGGGTAATTAGAACTCGCAGGTGGGAAACGCAGAGGGAGAATTAACTTTGAGTATTTCTTCAAGGTTGCCTTAAATTGCGGATACGCGTTAAATTATTGTTTCAGTGAGATGAAACCATTTTTTTACATGCAAAACGAACGTTTGCGAAACACTGCCCTGTGCGAACGTTTTAATCTTGCTTCGATCAGACCTGCAGTGAACTGCTGGGCAAGCAGACAGAGATGTGCATGTGTCTGCTTTTCATTTCAAACAAAGGCCTCACCACTCAGTATTATAGACTTTTCACTTCGTGTAAAGCATCGTTAGTACTAGCCCCTCCTTGTGCGCTGCTTGCCGTTTATTATATCGACTCTCTAACGCTATATTGAGGTTCAATTTGTTCCATGATCAAATAAATATGACATCGTTTTGACATCTCATCGCCTCGGGGTCTACATAAGCGCTGTTCCCGACAGCGCATTGTAAAACCTGTCTGCACTTCTTCCATACGAAATATCGGTATATTTTTGTAACGCTCCGTCGTGTGCATTGCAAAAGTATGCAATGTGGCAAAAGCTTAAAGGCACTGTGGTTGTTGCCTTTTGCAATTTCCAACCTGCTACCTTTTCAATAGGTAAGTTGGCCGCAGTCTTGAACTTTGGTGCCCGTTATCACCAACGAGACAATAAATGATCTACACTTCCTGTACTCCCGATTTTTCGTGCAAGCCCTGTGCCGCTGCATGCCTTTCGGAAGGTTAGCCGAGAAGGCGCATACGTGCTGCCCTACACTGAGAACTCTGAATACTGTGCATTCGAGACAAAGCAGCGTACACGTGTGGCGAAGTGAACCCGTGATTGTTTTGAGGATGCAGTGCAAACTGCAGGCTTCAAAACACTCACACATTCAACTTGCAGATTCAACGGAAACTTAGCTGCGCACTCTGAGGGCGCCAACGAATCATGGAAAGGAGGCGAATGCAATGGTCCCGATGGTTTCCGTTTGTCCATCACGGATGACAGCACTAGCGTTGAGGTCAGCGCCGCACGCGCAGTTTGTCAACCATCAGAGCTCTGAGCACGACAAGGGCATCAGACATCCGCGGAGGCAGCGTTTGGCACATGCAATGAGAGCGGCTCGTGCCACGTGCCGCCGGGGAGCGGCACGTGACACTGGAAGCGGTGGCCGGAGCGGGAAGGATGTGACTCACCGGCCGCGCGGTCTCCAGACTCGAGCCCCTCGAAGGCCTTGCTCGTCATCTCGAAGAGCGCATCCAACGGCGACGTGGAGCTGTGCGGCTGCGGCGCCGCCGGGCTGTCGGCCGAGTCACTCTCGGAGCGCGAGTCCTCGTCGGTGGAGCGCGGCCGTCGGCGGCCGGGGCTCGCCGACTCGAGGTCCCAGGGCCGCACAATGCCGGATGCCCGGCGCGCGGGCTTGTGGCTGAGGATGTCCTTGATGAAGAAGGAGGTGAGGGGCTTGGGCGACGGGTTGGCCGGCGCCTCGAGCATGCAGAGCCGCTTGATGGGCCGAAAGTACTCTTCGTCCTCGGAGAAGTCGGCGCCGTCCAGCGAGGCCGTGCTCACCACGTCGAGTAGCTCTTCGTCGTCGCGCGCCGGCCGCAGAGGCGAGCCGGCCTCGTGCGCGGGCGACGCCGCCGGCTCGTCGGGCTGCTGGCCCGCACCGTCCGCCATGCTGTGCGCCGCTGTGGCTTCAGTCGCGCTGTCTGCCCCGCGGCCAGTCCATCACACGCCAACGCGGTCACTCATGGCTCGCAAGCAGCCCTGTCGGCGCCCGGCGAGGGGGCCGCGCCCGCCGCCGCGCGCCGGCCAATGGCGGGCCCGCGGGGGCGGGGCTTCGCGGCGCGCGGGCTGGACCGGCTCGGGCGGCGCGCCGCGCGCGGATTATGCGCGCGAGCGGCCGATGACAGGCCGCGATCACGCCGTCACGAACCGGCGGCTCCCAAGGGCGTAGCGGTGCGCGAATGTGCGGCCCCGTTTCGCCGTTGGACGCGAAGACACGGCACCCTGTCGAACGTGCGTGGGCCGGCATGGCGGCCTAACTTTACCTCTTTAACCTGAGCACGTAATGGACCGCACGCTCCGTCTGGTGTTTTCTTCCACCTTCCCTCTTTCGGCGCTTCCTCTCCCATCCACTGCGGCCTGCTGTGCGTGGGATGGATGCGCAGAAAATATCGCAGACGCGAGTAAATACCTTGACTCAGTTGAGTTATACCCTCTCTTTGGACACGTGACGTGGGACTTAGACGACCACTTTCAGCCGAGTGCAATGTGTGATAGCTGCATGCAAACATCGACTGCCCAGAGACGAGGATGTATGTACTCTGTACACCGTTACTTCACGGATGATGCGAATACAAGTTGCATTTGCGGTTATAAACCTGGATATTTTGGTGAAAGCTGTGCACGGAAGTGCGGCCTGTCGATCAGAAATATTGAAAACTAAAAAACAAACAAACAATAACAGGAAAATCAGTCTCAGAATGTGTAACAGAAATGGCAGTGATATCATCATAATTGCGAGTCTCTATCACACAGGTAGGAAACTCAACAACGTCAATGACGAAAAAAAAAAAGAATGTCGGCTTCATTTGAGGCAAGTGACTGAAACAGCTTAAATCAGCGACTCTGCCGGACAGTATACGATGCACCTTGCAAAACGAAGAAACACGTGATGGAACTTTTTGGGCATTTCAGGTTTGTCTTGGCTGACGTACGTTTATACAAGAACTACAATGTTAAGCATACTTACTTGCTCCTGTGCTGACAAGCAGAGGATAAGTATTGGTTTCCTGGTATCCGCCATTTTGCAACTCACAGGAGCCGGATATATGGCTTCTTTCCTCATTGTGTGGGGAGAAAAACGAAGAAAGGCTTCGTTCCTTGTCTTTCTGCACAAACACTCAAAAGTCTACAGCCCTTTATTATTACCATTTTTACACTTTGATTAACAGTGGCTATATCTAACGGGCCGTTATTATTGATTCTATGATCGGATCACGTGCGAGTAACAGGTATTTGTATAGGCTCCCATTATTCACCTCACAGCACAAAATGGAACTTTACCGCTGGAGCAGAATAGCTCGTACGCAGTTCACTGGCGTTCAGCTGTATTGGAGTCTGCGAGAGAGACCTGAGGCTGTTAGAACACGCAGAATCCATGCAAAGTCTGATGACATAGCCGTGTTTTGTTATGCAGCTTTCCACGATTTATAAACGGCTATCAAAACGTCGTGAAAAGTCAACCGCCCACTTGAGACGGAAGGCATCTGTTGAACGCGGCATGAAATTTCGAGCCGAAATTGGTGTTCGATCAGGGGTTTCTACGGCAACGTTGCCCTACAATAACCAAGCCCCCTCTCCCCCCCCCCCCCCCTTTTTTTTTTCTGTCTTGTTTGAACCTAGTCGATAGCCTGAATAGGACACCTATATTATAATTTTGTGACTGTCTTCATCTCGTCTTTTTTCTCGGTCTTATAACTTCTGTACTTTTGTGTTCGTGTAATGAAAAGTTTGCGCGCTAGACATCGTGCACGCGGTCTTCGCCATGCATGTTGGGTTATCTTTCTATGTGTGGCAGTTTTCGCCCCGATTCTTTCGTAATGCGGTGTCAAACACCTCTTATAAACAAATACCTCTTATGGCGCTCTTATGAACAAATCATACTGTTGTATGGCGCGGTCGATCAGTGTATTGTATAGTTACCCTCGTGACATTAAAACTTAATTATTGATCATTGTTGTTGCTGTAAGGGCAATACTGAAGAAATCGTAAAGATTGCACAGAAAGCCTTCGGAAACTCGTTTGATGATGGAGTGGTTTTCTTTAAACTTGTTTTCCTCCCCCTTTTGCGCAAGTTATATTCATACTGGCCATTTACTGTTCTCGGGAAAATCACGATAGCAACGAGACGTTAACTGTTTGTTATGCCGGCAAATTACAACCCGATCTAACTTTATACAAGCTTTTTGAATATACGACCGTCTAAACTGGTATTAACCTGTGCACTTTGCACGCATTTTTGTTGGGAGGAATGAGATAAACAGAAACAAAAATAGAATCTCGTGTAAGCAACGAAAACAATACGCGGCACTGTCAGCCTCATGCCCCTCGGAAGCAAAAGCTGAGCACCAGTCTGATTGCTGTCCCAAACAGCTTAGCTTAACAGCAGGTCAGAGTGTGCTCCTATATCGCAGGTGTAGAGTGGGGAATGAAACAAAAACTACGTAGTGGCAATTTATTCACCTTTAATGTTTACAGTTCACTTTCCTTTCTACCCTCCTTTCGGACTCTGCAGCTTATGTAGCCTTGAATCTAACTGTGAAGAGTGCCTTTTTTTTTACCCCAATAGGTGGCAGCCTTTGTAGAAGCGTGATTTTTACGGTTATCTTTCAATCAGTGAGACATATTTTTATGAGAGTCACGTTACGCGTCTCTCGCATGAAAGCAATACTCTCTTGCTGTTCACGCATGTATAATAGCGGGGTGAAAACTGTACAAAGGTGGGGAACAACCTCTATCGCCAATGCCCCTATAGACCGGGTCCGTTGCATAAAGGGGACACATCCGGCTTAAACATAAGCGTTTTGCCCTGTGATATTGCACTTATGGCAGGTATCATTCTGCTTACTTACAGCTGTAGAAATAGTAATCACGAATCTCTAGGGCTGAGTGTGCAAGACTTTAATATCATTGATGTATTTTTTTTTTCTAACAAGACTGACTGTTATCCGGTCTACCGCTGCATACTCTAGGTATATTTTACTTCGTATCTTTACCTAACTTTGTAGATACTTGTAGATATCGCACCCGCAGTTTACATGTAAGAGATATGTGCTCACGGAAACGTATACGCTTCCGCGGATGCTCTTACTGAGCAATTACGAGCAAGGATAGGAAAGATTCGAGTAGGTTGGCTGTCAGTCAGAGGGCCTGTTGAGCGAAAATAGCGTACATGAATTATTTGTTAGGATCACTGTATTTGATCAGAATTCTTCCTTCTCCAATCACGAACATCTTAGGCAGCTTGGCTAGGGGGAAAAGACAGAAGTAGGGTAGAGAACGGGACTGGTACCGACACTTCGAACAGACGATAATAAATAAAAAGGAGAGCAATGATTTTTTTTTCTACAGAGAGGACCAGGAAATAGGTTATTAACATTAGAATACAAGTGCCTTACTAATTTCTCCTTCGCTGCACGTGTCTCGTCTCTCCTAGTGGATCACAATGAAATCGGCCTCTTATAGTCGAGGCTGGCTTTGCTGCTGAGCGCGTGTGCGTACCGGGAAGCGCACCTGTAAACACACAGCCCTTGAGTACATACTCAACGGACAAAAACGGGTGATTACATGGTTGGAGGAAGAATAAAACCGGTGCGAATGGGAGCATCTGATTCAGTGATGCCAGATATCGTTGTAACTCAAAATATGTATGCTGAATTTCCTCTTAAAAATTCACACGAAAAAGGCGTCTGGTTCCGATAACATTTCCAATGCGTTCCTAAAACAATATGTCGGACAATTAGCTCCGGTCTTAGGCACGATTTTTATGGTGTCGCTTCAAGCAGTGGTACTGCCCTCAGACTGGCTCGCCGTGAAAGTAATCCCGATTAACAAATGTGGTAATAGGTTGCACATTTACACATACCGGCTGATATTTCTAGCTAGCTGTTGCTGGAAATTAATGGAAACATTATTAAAAAAAACATCATTAGTTATTTAGAACGCAATTACCTAATAAACTCTAAACAGCATCCCTTTAGGAAAGGCCTTTCCATGATGACCCAGCTTATGGAATTAGCCGATGACCTCTCGAAGAGAATCAATTCCGAACTTCAAGGAGACGCCATATTTGTACATTCCTCCAAAGCTTTCGATCGCTCCCCTCACTGTCAACTGATTGAAAAACTTACACACTACTGGCATTGACTCTAACACTGTTGTGTAGATATCACCTTGTCTTTCACTCCGATCCCAATACGTTTCAGACAACAATGCTGAGCCTGACAGCCTTAAGGAGTTTTCTGGTGTACCACAGGGGTCCGTGTTGGGCCCATTGCTCCTTCTAGTCTATATAAACGACATCCCGTCATGTGTTGAGCCTAACGTAACAGTACGGCTTTCCGGAGATTGTGTTATCTACGCAATTGTTTGGTCCCTGGACGATCAAATCTGACTAAACCTGATGAATAAGCGGGCGTAAACTTTATGAAGACACAGGAAGAGTACCACAGTACAGGCGCCGTGAACAGTACCCAACTAGCCAAACTTTGCACTCTGTCAGACTAAACCTATTACTAAACAACACTGCAAATTGGTGTGAAAAATGGGGAACGAAGTTGAAGATCATCAAAACAACATGCATCAGATTTGCTCATAAGAAGATACCGGACACATGCCATTAAAATCTAAGAGACATCGCTATAACACGTTAAGACATTGTAAAATATCTGGATGTGACGTTTTCGTGCACGCTCAACTGGGACACCCAGATTGATAACATATGATAACAAATAAAAAAAAACTGAAGCAGCTTTTTTTCTTCCGTCGGAACGTGCCTGCGGCATCATCTCACGTAAAACTAACCGCGCATAAAACTCTCGTTCGGCCTATACTTGAGTGTGCCACTACCTAGATAGAATAAACCGCATGACACTCCTTTTATTTATTCTACATACTCGCCGTACCACAGTGTCACTTTTTGTATACGCAAAAAAGCAAACATTCCGACCCCATAACATCAAGACGT
The DNA here is from genome assembly GCF_055824585.1 of Amblyomma mixtum. NCBI lineage: Eukaryota > Metazoa > Arthropoda > Arachnida > Ixodida > Ixodidae > Amblyomma > Amblyomma mixtum. The sequence goes on from NC_143014.1 coordinate 68,582,771, forward strand.
GTCACTGCCATGACGTTTCTTTTCCTTTTTTATTACGGTCAAATAAACACAGACAAAAGAAGGCACACCAGGCCACCCTTCCAGCATTCGGACAGACCTAATCATTTTATGCGCACCAGACATTTATTTTCGCATTGCGACACATTTAAATATTAATTTTTTCCTTCTGCTATTGAAATGTGGAGCCGTCAGCCAGAATAAATTGTGAATGTTTACTCCGTTGGTTTATTTAAAACTGAAATTAGTGCGCTTTTGCATGAGTAGATGCCTCTCTGTGATTATTTTTGCTTCCTTACAAATTTCCATTGCGAATTTATACGTTTTTTTGTTGCTGTTGACGGACAAATCAATCAGGTCTGCAGTGATCACTGTTGCATTCCTTGTCACTGCAATTTTTCGCCGCTGAATTTTCGCGGTTTGATTCCAGATATGATGCTCCAATGCAGTAATTGTTCGCTTCAGAAAATCACTTTTCAAAGACTTCTACACTCTTCTTCGTATCTGCACACGATTGTTTGTCTACTTTTCTCCTGTCAGATACTACACAGTAGGCGGGAAAAAAAATAAACTGTTCGAAAGGAGACTGAAACACACAATGTTTCAAGTCGGAATAACAGTACACTGGGGGAAAACATTGTTCGACGTGTCCATCAGAGAAGCGTACAAAATGTACTCGAGTAATCGAACGCTGGTTCTACTGTAATGTAGGCAATTCGTGGCCCTTCGCATCTCGAATGACCTCTTGTGGCTGGCCGGGGCTCTTTTTGTTTTTATTTTTTGCTCCCGTTACGTTAGTGTCCTCTGCAATTCGTGGCGGACAACCACATCACTCACCAGTAGCACGGCGTCGCTGGGTCACCAACGGAGCGGTTGCTCTTCTGCGACACAACTGTGCGCAGACATTCGTTGTCTCGAAAGCTGTTGCGGGGCAGTGTCGTGGGGGCAGTTATAGAGTCTCAGGTGAGAAAGAAAGCAACTGCATTCGAATAAGAAGCGCATCGTCATGTCAGCCCTCATCCCTTCCTTATTACGATTAGTTGTTTGCTGAGATCAGTTTCTGTAACTCAGCAACAATGTTGTTCTGTCCACATATGTGGAACAGCGCAGAGAAGAGATTGTGGACAATATCGCGAAAGAAGTGTACACAGGTGTTTATACCACTGGAGCATGCAGCTCTTTCTGGCAGAAAAAAAATTTGTACTTGGAAGTCACACAATGACTTGTGGCGTAAGCGGGGCGCAGACTGGCATGCATGTCATGGCCTTGGAAGGGTGGTTATGTGGTTTGTGTTTTGCTTTGGTGAACGTTAGTTCTTGGTTAGCGCTGTCATATTTCTTTCTTCCATGTATTACACATCAATCGTGCGTTCCTCTGCGGTCTTAGCGATATGATCAGTTTCGTATGTATAGCGCGTGACTCAAGCTTTTTGTTATTGTGACGCCTGTCTCCTAAAACGGGGTAGTAAAAAAAATTACAAAACGCTTATCCAAATGAGACTGCAAATGTCAGCGGTGGCTCGTTGTGCTAAATGGGTAACCGAAAGGCTTAGCCAAATGGTAACTTCTCTATAGCACCCACTCACATTATTTTGCTTCCAGTTTAATGCTTTACACACATGCCAATGATGTGATGGGCACCACCCAAGGCATGATTCGGTTAAGCATTTCGCTCAAGTGGGTACCTGGTGCTGATGTTCGCACCGCCATTAGGATGAGTGGCAATTGTTTGATGCCTGTTGCATGCTTTACGAGTGGGATGATGCCCGATTATTTCGTCCGAGAAATGCATGCACTTTTCCTGCTAGTTTTCTTCTGCTGTTCACCTGTCATGATGGTCACGTGATAGCGGACGCGGAGGCAGACGACGCAAAATACGGTGATCCTGCCACTACACAGCAGCTAACGCTGTAAAAACAAAACAAAAAAACAATGCATTTATATAGAGAGCCGCCCGATTAAATGTTATCAAGCCACGCGCCTGGATTCTTCTCTACAAGTGAGATTACCTCAGTTTTCGGTTTCCACTATGCGTGAGGTCCCATAACCGCAGAGAACTCCGTAGGCAGACGCCGCAGCTTGGCTGCCTTTAGTAATTAATGCTATTACGATGACATACGTGATTTCAGCACGCACACACGCCGCAGATAATCATTTAGTGTGTACATGGCTTCTATATGGTGAGCACGAGGTCGCAGGTTCAATTACAGGCGCAGAGATTCCATTTCAATGGTAGAGAATTTAAGAAACGATGAGATTTCAGTGCGCGTTAAAGAGTTCCAGGTATTCGAAATTAAGCCGCTGTCCTCCTCTATAGTAGCATATTACGTACGTTGCTCCGTCTTCATACCTAGACCTCTTATAACAGCTCACGTGACGCACGTGCGAAAAGAAATTATTAATGTTTTATTTTTATTGCATGGTTTTATACTGCGCTCTGTTATAAAGGAGGAACTCCAAAGCTCAGCACCGAATTTGTGTGATGGGTCTCTAAAAAATTAAAAAAAATTAGTATATCAGCGGAAAGGTGTAAAATTAGAACAATAAAGATTGTACAGAACTAAGAAGAACAAAAAACAGAATGCACGCAATTTTGTACAGTTTTGATTGTTGCACCTAAGGTTCAAGTGTTTTGGTTGCTTCTTTTGTATGAACGAAACGACGTATCTGACGTAACCGTTCGCGGTAAGTTATTCTGCGGGTTTGTAGCAAAAAAAAAAAAACAAAGAAAAACGGAAATGTGAATGAAATGGAACGGAAATGAGAATGAAGTGGTGGTGCGACTAGCGTGTTTGATAAAACTGATCACAGTGCATGTGTTCCTGGTTGATCTCTGAGTGTTATCGAGGGACAGCTTGCAATGCAACGTATAAATTTGTAAGTTAGGACTAGTATTCAGCAAATCATGCATAATGTTAAAAATTGAATATGTAGGAGTGGATATGCAAATTCGACTGAATCGTCTCCTTAAAAAATATTTGCATGCAGGGCTGTGTTTTGAACCACTTGAACGGGATGGAGCGTAGTCGGATCAGTTAGACCTTATTCTCTGACTTCGTAGACGATGTATGAGGCATTAAGGCATGATAGAATGTTAGTAGCGTGCTAATTGTCCATAAGTATCAGAGCTTGCGAGGAAGGGGAATTTTCTTGCATATTCATTTAGGCATTTTCGCAATATTATCTTCATTTCCATCGCAGATAATTCGATATGCGGAACTACGGGACAGACCGAACCTTTGAAACACGGAATGAACAAAAATGACACAAAACGCAGCTCCTTTGCTACATGCTGATAATATCGCTAATGTTGAATAAAGTTTATTTGTTTACTCTGTTCCTGTATACACAGCAAGTGTAATGTCTGTTTCTACCCTTACAAAAATTTTAGTAACATTCTTTAGAAAGTCTTTAGACAAATGTTAATAGAACCTATCAACATTGAACAGAAAGTCTTTTAAATGTCTTTATACTTTGTAGTAACAACCTATCAACCGCCATCCGACAATTGGCCACCGTAATTCAAGACTCAAGTACGTAGAAAGTCTTTATACTTCCTATTATCCCCTTATCGACAGTTTTTATGTACTTCCTATAAACCACTTTCCAACGATGTGTACCAACACCCTATCAACGGTCTTCCGACATCTGGCCACCGTTATCCAAAAGACTCAAGTACATAGAAAGTGTTTGTACTTCCTGTCAACCATATACCACCAATGTCTACCAGCACCCTACCAACAGTCTTCCGACAACTGGCCACCGTTTTCCAAAAGACTGAAGTACGAAGAAAGTATAATTCCTACCGTCAACTTATCAACGTTTGGAAATGTGTGTGTTAACTACTTTATGACACTTTTATCAACATTGTTTTATCACTTCAAAATCATTTTGTGAACACTGTATCCTAGACTGCTTAAAGAATAATAGAAGCAAAATGCAAATTATTACATTCATTTATTGCGCACAAGCATACATAAGCGCTACAAGACGTGCATGACACATGAAAATGTTTTACGCAGAACAATAGAGGAACAGAATATTGCCTTTGGCACATAACGATTAACGATGACAGAAGACAGGAGAGTCGAGAGCGAAACAAAATGCGAGACAAATTTCTAAATCAAGTACTATTTATTTATTTAGTCATTTATTTATTTATAATTATGAGCAAAAAAACATAACAGAATTTTTTGGTACCGTCCTGGCATCCCACTCAGTAGATATAAAATGCGCAGGTGAAGCTAAACACATTAAAACTCTAAGATGTTAAAAACTTAGAAAGAATGATTTTCGTCCCAACCCCTGGGGCAAAACGAGAGAATGGACGAGGCAAAGTGAGACGTCGTCTACAATCAAAATAACACGCAGCCTTGCAGTGAATGCACTCAAGGTTGGCTCTATGGGCACCAATACAGTCTTCCTTATCCTATCGGCATGACAAGCACTGGATCCAGGCAGCACCCGGCACTGTTTTCCATAACGCACCACGGAGAGGCTTTGCGTGTAGCCTGGCTATAGCCTGCAATGCGATTATTTTCAATTTCCTGCGCTCCTCGCAACTTTTCTCTGCTTTAGTGTGATGGTTGTAACTCTTTCGCCTCTTCCTTGTTAAATGGACGCGCGATTTGGTTCTATTGGCAGAACCTGAATGCAAGCTTTTAGACGTGATTGGAAGGCCAGAGCGAACGAGAGCTTTTTCCATTATCAGAAAAAAGGATAAGTAGCCGTCCTTGCCCGCCGGAAAAAGTGGGGCGCTTAGTTTGGGAAGAAAGTTTGTGCCTTGTCTTTCCAGGCACGTAGCCAGGAATTTCTTTCGGGACTGGCCCAAGGTAGTTTCTTGTAACAATTGAGGGAGGGGGTGGGAGAGGGTGCTGATTGGGTCATGCCTAACAATAGCATTACCGAAAGATTTAAGGAGGGGAGGGGGGTTCCTTTGGATACGTGCCTGGTATTCTCTTCATATTTCGTCCCTCTGGGTACTGTTCGGCTGCGGGCGTCTTTAGAGGAGCCTAAACGCTTGGTTTTAGCGCTGCTTGGCGCTGCTTGGTGCTCTCCAGTACTTTATTCTTGTCTTCTTTGCGCCACTCGGCAGTCAATGTTTTCCTCTTTGTACGTTGAGGCCATTCTTGAAAGCGATAAAACAAGGTCAGAGCTCTGGTGCAAGCAATAGAATAAGGCATTATGATTGCCTTAGATCCCCCCAAAACTCAGAATGTTGCGTTTTGCTCCATGTGTAACCAAGGCTCACTTCCACATTTATTTCTCCAGGGGCGGATGTATGGGTCGCTTGTGGAGAGGGCGGCTGGGGGGGGTGGCGGTCTCATTTGAGCCATTTATTTCTTGGACTTTTGGGTTGGAAAAATGAGATTCAGCATGGTTTTTCAATGTAGAATTTCCTAAGGTGACTGCCCCCCAGTCGCCTGCACTCCCCCCCCCCCCTAGTCCGGCCCTGTATTTCTCTGCTTACTTAGATAAGGCCAATTTTACAGCCTGAAATTCAATTACTATAATCAATGGGGGGGGGGGGGCATACCAAGCTAAATGTTCAGTCAATGTGATTGCATATTCAAAGGTTATGGAGTGCGAAGTAAGGAAATGTCGCATTTTGCCTTACACTACTCTGTATTAAAAATGCCACATACGGACCACCTGCGAGCTCCTGCTTCCGCTACCGGAGACGATGTTACGTTGTGTGCGTGCTGAGCTCCAAGGGCACCAAAAGAAACCTCAGAAGTGAAGGGTAGAGAAAGAGCGAACGAGCTTTTTCTTTTTATTGGAAAGCAGAAATGTTCGATGCGCCGCGTTTAAACCGATGACATGGATGCTACAATGCAGGAGATTTGGGCAGAGAAAAGCTCTAGGAAAAGAACGAAAAAAAAAGAAAAAGAAACTAAAATGAACTGTCATGAATTCTTGAAATATACTTTCCGGATTACGATATACAGGATAAATTTTTCCTACGGGGTCAATGTTTGGAAGATAAGAAAGCAAGTTTTAAGCTGTTGGGCGCTGCCGTGAAGGGCGGGGAAACTAAAGCGCCCATTATGCTCCGCATTACGAGTAGTACGTATTTGAGAAGTTCTTTTGAGCTGTTAACAATTACACCCGTCACATGGAAATTGAAATGTCCAGTCCTGGACTGTTCAGAGAGGACACTAGAATGCCCAGGCTGGACATTGCAATCAAGCATGCTGTATCTTTTTTTTTTCGGAATCAGAGCGCTGACAGTTTATATTGACAACACACAAAACAAAGTGAACAAGGGCTGAGTGGGGAGCCTCAGTATATTTAACCAACGTTTCTACAAGAGGACTCGCCTTCGTCTTTGACAAGTCCTCTTGTCGAAACTTTGGCAAAGCACATTGAGCACCTTTGGGTAAACTTTGGCTAAGCACCCCTGTTCACTTTGTTTTCTGTTGTCAAGAATCCCTTTTTCCTGCCCTCTCTCTACAGTATAGGTTGTATGTATGTCCTAAACGGCACAGATTGTGAATGTAGCTGTCAAGCAAAGTCGATACAAGAGTGCTTCGCAGAGACGACGAAGCAAACGCTGAAGATTTGATTTTAGGTGTGGGTTGACCTTAAGTAGGAACAAAAGCACACCAATGACGAAAGCTGAACAGTGCAGACAAGCAAATGTTAAATTCCGCGTGGTTGGTTCAGACAGTGAAACCGTTATGCTTTGTGAAAGCTGACCGCTAGTAAAGGGCACCGTCGCACCCTCTTTTACTACCTTATGATGTTTGGATTGGTTAGGCGACCTTAGAGAGCATGTAGACCCATCAAATATGGTCATACTGAATCGTGAGCTTCAAGTCTACGCACTGAATTTCATTGTCCGGTAATTCAGAGGCGAAATCCAGACCGCACTTTTTGCCCGAGCCCGGGCCCGTGCAACACAATAAAGGGTCAAAAGATGTGCCACATAGTCAAGACAAATATATTAGCATGCAAGAAGGAGCTTTATTTTGGTCGTAATGGAATCGTCGCCACTTCGCTATGTATTTATCGCATTTTTGGGGTGCTCCTACGTCGAATTCTTTATTTCTGTTTGTGCACGACCCTGCGAATGCCTTTCTTTGATCACAAGCGTTTCGAGTTTGCTTCATTTGATCCCCACCAACGCGTTAGAGAGGAATGAAAATTGATATGAACATAGCATTTGACTCAGGTGGCTTTGTAGTATACGCTGAAAAGATTGCGCGGCGACCAAATTTTTGCCAATGAGAAGTTAATGAATCAATTTCTGAACTCCTTAATCAACTTTCTGGAATTGATGAATCACTTTCTGAACTTCTTAATCAACTCATCTTTCAAATAATGAGGAGTATAAATTATTTGATCTCAAGTTAACGCGTTTCAGTGGTAAAAACAAAAATTGAAAACGTTGTAGGCATCGTGTAAATTGCTAATCGGTATGGAAAAGAAGTTAAACATATTTCGAAAGATGGCAAAGTCGCTCCATGCAAGACAATAAATCTGTTCGTTTTTGTTTTTTTTCTCGTCTGTTTAACCGCATGCGTGGAGATATGTAGGACATATTTTGCACACACCATCCGTTCTGCTTCTGTGTGTGTCATCAGTGACAACTTCGAGTTCAGTTCTGCCTGATATTCACAATGTTCATTATGATGCGGAAAGGGGACGAAAACACACCCGCCAACAAGTTCACTGTACTTCATCTTCTCTGGTTTTGTCGGTTCTGGTAAAATAACTTATTGCGCCAATGCGTAAACAATGAGATAGTCCGGGCGCTGTGAGGCACAATGCGTCAAAACCTTTGTCCCGTAGTCGTAGCCTGGGTACAGTTGCAATTCTTGTATTATATGTTCGATTAAAATCGGCTCGTCCGCTTAACTTGTCCACAAAATACGCATAGCAACCCGTCCACATAAGAGCCTGAAACATCGTGGCCGTCTTTCAGGAGGAAGAAGGGCGAGTTAATTTTTCTTTCTTTCTTTTTATCGCCCTCGCGTTGTGCACGATGAAGTCGTCGGCAGCAGTAGCAGAAATAGCACCTTTAGCACGCTGATAGTTCGCGAAGGCGCTTTTACGACAGATCGCTCACAAATACGCACGTGTAGACGCGGAAGGCGTGGAATCGTGACGGCCGCTTGCGCACCCGGAAGAAAAAAGGCGCGGGCAGTAGCTTCGCAAACAGCTCTCTTATTTTTGCCGCGTGTTCAAGAAACAAATGGACACGATCAGCTCAATGGAGGGGCATCGCTTGCTCTTCCATCGCATTTTACATTTGCGCGTGTATGCCCGCTCGTACGCCAGGACGGGTCGCTGTCTCGAGCGCACGTTTTGAGGTAGGCCGGAGGTTTGACGCTCGAGAAAGAAGAGCAGGGGTTGGAGAGGGAGCGTTCTGCTCTTGTATACTGTATTCCTGAACGCGCCAAGTTTCGCGGATTTTCACGTGCGCACGGGCTTTCAGCGAACCACTCCGCCGACAGGAGTGCGGCAGCATTCGTTTCTTTCCTTTCTTGTGTACCTCGCTTGCGTGATCCACTCATGACTTGGTCGCATGCGGGGACTCCGCACACAAGAACCACTCGACGTGTATACAAGCAGCACTCGACGCACGAGAGGTGCGTTAGGGGACAGGAAACTGCACAAACAATCGCACGCCCGCATGACTCGACGAGTGAGGCTCGGTGTTGCGCTCTCGCTGCCCAGACGCGCTCAAGCGAGACCATATACAGTTTAGTGCCGGAAAGGAAGAAAAAGAGGGACAAGTAAAAAGCGCCCGGCGCAGAATGAGGGGAAGAAAGCTGGCCGCGAGAAGGAGACGCGTCAATAGCGGCGCGGTCCTCGCGCCCGTCGTCGCCGCCACCGCTGATCGGCCATTTGATCCAAACCTGCAGCGCGCCACCCGCCTTGAAGATCGGCAATTGAAAATCGAAGCGGCCGCCGGCTCGCCGGACGGACTCAATGGCCGCGAAGGGCTTTTGTTGGACGCTTTTCAGTCGAGCTGCGGGAGTCCAGTGTGCGCCGCTGTGCGAGAGGCGTGGACACGTCGCGGCCGTTATGTGCCCGGCTCTCCATGGCGCGGCGCTTTCTTTGAGCGCGCCGCGGCGACGCGCTGCGGTTTTTGCTTGGCGCGCACGCGCTTCTTCCACTCCCCGGCATGAATCGCGCCGAAGTGGCGTCTTCACGGACGCACACCTCCCGCCGGCTCGATGGGGTTCGATCTTCCGCGCCCGCCGGCATGGCTCGTTGACAGCGCGCGCTCTCCTTGGCGCTGGCGACTCTCACGCGATGGCCCCGCCGTTACGAGCGCGGCTGGGGTTGACGTCGACCACCATGGGATAACGTCACCAAAGATTTTAGCACGTTGCTAAAATCTCCTTCCACAGTCGGATACAACTCAAGAACAAAGCGGCAGATGCCTCTCAAAGGAGGCCCTCCAGTCAATGGTGTCGACCAATTTTCATGACTTCGCTTAATCTGTGCTTAATCCTCTGCAACGCTTACGTGACAGGGGTTTAACCACGGGTTAACCACGCCGTCATGAAAATGTGTCCATGCCATTGGCTGGATGGAGGGCTTCTTTAGAGGGGCATTTGCCCCGTTGTTCTTGAGTTGTATCCAACTATAGTTCATGCTTCGAGCACTGCTTTCTTAATTTTGTTTTCTGCAAAATTCAACGCACCGGTACATGATTCCCGCCAGTCTATCTGAAATGCTTTTTCGATGGTACCAAGTGTACGGTGCCAGCATGTCACTTCGATGCTACAGCATAGAACCATCACCGAAGCAACAACCCGGCGCTTTCCGGCGTTCTCTAGAAAAATCCTGAATGGTTGGCGGACAGTGACGTTGTTAGTGACGTCACCAAAGCGGGTAAATCTCATTGGCTGAAGGGACGTGACATCATCAGCCTGGAAGTGGCACCAACAGGCAGGCGTGACGTCACCAGACCAGGTTCGTCCGTGGGGAACCTCTGCCTGCGAACCGTGGCAGGTAACAGGTGGTGCGTGTGAAGAGCTCGGCAAGAGCATTACTTAGGAAAAGCAACCTCGGTCTCACAAGCCTAACGAGTCACTTCCGGCAAAGGCACTAACAGTTTCGAATGTTATCACATTGCCAACATAACGTAATTAAGTGGCCTGTGTTTTTCGTGTCAATATTTATGAATCACTAAGTGGAAGAGCTTTATTGCGACGCAGCATCAAGCGTCGAAGATATCCTGCATCACCAAGACAAAACAAAACCTGGAACAACGAGCTATGAAGCATCAGCAGCCCGGCTAGTACAGTGGAGTTCGAAGTCTTGGTGCATGCCTTGCGAGATAAATAAGAACTGCGAAAAAAAAAATAAGAAATGATTAGAGAGGCTTCTTGCTTTGAGCGAGATATATATAATCTGAGGAAGAAAGGAGCCAATAGGGGGAGGGGTAAATTTCAATAAAACGAGCTTGTACACAACGTATTTCAAAACATTTCGCTAGAGGAGGTACATGAAGCAGTGCCCCTCAGCACTGACTTCATATCGCACCTTTTCTGGGCTGCTTTTCACTGCTCCTTTACGAAAAACACTTGTCGCGCAGAAGAGGTGTGCTTTTCTACCACCTCATGTTCATGTGTTAACTGTCGCACCTGCATCGCAGTGAACTTCACTGCATGCGTATTCTCCTGTAGTCAAACTTATTGAGAAGTTATGCCTTACACAGTACTGTGGTAGGGTTTCACATCTGGCGCACACAGAGGCTCTTGAAAAAATCTCGTACAAGGAGTACTTCAAGTAAATTCTTATTTAAAACAGTGTGAGATACGTCGGTGCGGTATGTTGAGCTGGGCTGTCTTGCAAGCAGACATTGTGCACCTCATATGGATCAATAATTAGACTATTAATTAACTAAAGTTGACTAATTGACTTTTAATATTTTATTTTAAGAGCGAGGTTATACTGCGAAATTGATGGCCTTCGACGTCGGGGGTGAGCCTTGTTTTTTAATATTTCTTAATCGGAAGTGTGGTTCGAAACGTAAAACATCAAAAAGCGTGCATTGGAAAGCTTGTTGAGTTGGCTCTCCCGCATTACCGAATTGTCAAATGGCGTCGCTGCGCGTAGTAGCGTCACCGAAATGAAGTGCACTTCTTCTACGTCATCAAATACACCAACCGCGCCTATCTGTCATGCATAAATAGTACGAGAGACGCCATTTTTAATTATGCAATGCGGGAAAGCCACCTCAACGACCTTTCAAATGCGTATTGTTGACGTTCGATATTTCGAAACACAATGCCGATTAAGGGAATTTAAGAAACACAGTTCACCTTCGGTGCTGACGGCCATCAATATCACAATACAACCTTGCATCTTAAGATAAAAGATAATTTTTTTAGTTAACTGAAGTGCCTTAATCGTCTAATTATTGAACTATAAAATGTACACAATGTCCGTCTTGCTGTACAATCCAGCTTAGCAGACTGCATCGACGTATCTCTCACAGTTTTTAAAACAAAAATCTAAAGGTTAAAAGATGTCAGCCTGTATAGCCATTAACATTTATCACTTCATGTGACGTGTTTTACACCTTCCGATGGCCACTTCGTAGCTTCGTGCGAGTAGTTTGTGACTTTCAATTTGTGACGTACGGCCCAGTTCGTGAAGTTTTCTTCACGTTTTTACCAACTTGCTTTCGGAGGAAACTTCAATCAGACCTTTAGTCCCATTGACAGAAAGTGTCGTTGAGCAGCAGGCTCAGTTTAGTAAGTGCTGGTGTTACGACTGCTGCAACTGCATGGTTCCTTGAGAATGGATGGACGATGCCGATATTGCTCTCGCGCTTAAGCATCGAAGGTTTAAATTACCTCTGCGAAAAAGCTACTTACAGCGTTGCTGTAAATTGAGGACTGAAAGTGCGTATAGTTCCCAAATTTATCCTGACATAGGATTAGTTCACCGTATGCATGCTTATCACTACAGCCGACTCGTGCGCAGGGGGGGAATGAATGCCCGCGGAGAGGGAAAGCACGCGGAGAGCACTCATCACGTATTCGCGATCGGTCACCCCGGCGCGTCCCTCAGAAGGGGTGGCAACCAAGTGGGAATGCCGTGCGCCATCTTGGCGCCCAGAGGCGCGGCTGCTCGCCCAGCACGCGGGACGCAATTAGCGCGCACACCGATGCGCCCACTGCCGGCTTGAATTATCCCGGCGGCGCTGCTTCAAATTGCGAAGGGAGCCCGCTCGGTGCTATAGCCCCGCGTCGCAGGAATCCCGCGGACTCCGTCGCCGCGAGGGGGCGGTATTAATTGAAAGAGGATACGGCTCCGGTCATAAATAGAGAGCGGAGCCGCGCGGGAGCCGGGGATATAACCCAATTCGCGGCAACGCCGGACGCGCGGCTCCAGCCTAATTGCCATCGCTTCAGCGCAGTTAACCCACGGTGGCAGTGCGCAGCTTGTCGCATTCCACGACCGCAATCTCCGCCTCGGCTCGTTGGATTAATTATAACCTCTTCTCGGCGCGAGGAAGTATGCTTTGTAAATGACCAGCGGCTCTGCTATGCAGATTCATCTGTGACTCGGCGCCTTCTCTGCGGCGTGCCAACGCTCGCCGCGGGGCCGACTCGCCGCTTTAATTGTCCACAGTTAGGGTTATTAATCCGCCGACGCCGCGCTCCCCGCCATTTGGCCGAGCACACTAACCTTGGCTCACGAGAAGCGCGACTCTATCAGATGGCGCGCACTGCACAGCGTTTCGCGCTCAGCAGTTAAGGGAGAGTTGGCTGCGGAAGTAAAGTGGGCTCTTCGTGAACGATTAGTTTCTGAAGCTCGTGGGCGGTTCGGGCGCAAATGGGAATGTGCGTGCTATGTACCATATCTCGCCCGTGGAAACGCTGCTGTGCAAGCGGCATTCGTTTGGGGAAATCTCCTTGGCAGGAAGCATCGCGATCTGCAATTCGTATTACCAGTATGTTAATGTGGAAATGCACCTGCCTCTTTTCGATGTTACTCACAATGTGGCGTAAGGTAGCGCTTCCGTCGGAAAATGCGTCATGTGTACATTGTGATAGAGTGTGCGAAGCGGAAATAAACGCATAAAACCACGCTTGTGTTTACATCGGCCGACGGCTTACACTTTGCTCTAGTTCTATAGAGCGGTAAAGAAAAATGATAGGCGTAACGTTAAGAGATCGGAAGCGGGCGGCGTGGGTGAGGGAACAAACGCGGGTTAATGACATCCTAGTTGAAATAAAGAGGAAGAAATGGGCTTGGGCAGGGCATGCATTGCGAAGGCAAGATAACCGGTGGTCCTTAAGGGTAACGGAGTGGATTCCAAGAGAAGGCAAACGTAGCAGGGGGCAGCAGAAAGTTAGGTGGGCGGATGAGATTAAGAAGTTTGCGGGGATACGGCGGCCGCAACTGGCAAAGAAGGACAGGGTTAATTGGAGAGACACGGGAGAGGCCTTTGCCCTGCAGTGGGCGTAGTCAGGCTGATGATGATGATGATGATGATATCGAGCACTATGTTCCAATTTACCAATATAATATATACCCTCCGTATATATGTCCTATGTGCTCTTCGCGCGTCGGGGAGGTGACCCCAGTTAGTCTGGAAGGGCTCAGCGCGTCGCAACATCGTGCATGAGTTGGCACGTCGCTCTCGCTTTTGCAAGGTAGCTCGTGGGGAGTTCGGAAAAGTACGTTAATCTGGGACAGACGTCTGAAACATGCTTAAGTATACGTAAGGTTTCAGGCTTAAGATTGTGAAAGTTGCGTAGCGAACAAATATTCGATTACTTGCCTGAAAAGATAGCGTTTGTTTTTAATGTTGGTATGAACGTACGCATAATTGAGCAATAAGTCGTTATCCATCTTGCATGTTAACGCATGGTCGCTAAATATAAGTAAAATATAAACTTTAGCAAAGAGGGCAGCTAGGTAGCGGCAAGTAATTGTGTTAAATGCAAGCCTCAACTAAGTGACGCAACAATGTCACCTAACAAAGGCTCGTTCGCCTTTCTCTTCACACTTAAGCGGCGTCACTCAGTAATGCATCGTCACCAACTGGGATATATTCCCTGTCACCCCGAAATCTCTATCATGTAGCCGTCTATATTTTATGGCAAGTATATGTAGCTACAAGTCCGTGTTTTCTTTTTTTCTGCCGCTTACGCGCGCGTTTTGCGCACTTTGATGGGAACTAAACCTCTGTGCGTAGCGGAGAAGTCCACAGCGTAAGCATTCGAGAAGCCTGCCTCCCGAGCCCACGTGCAGCGCCTATCTGCTCGTACGTTGCAGCTATCAGAGGCCTCGCTCGGACCTACGCACCTCAACCTCTGCGCGCCAGGTGAGCGTAGCTGAAGGGGCTCCACCTTGGGCGCGCACCGCCGCGAAATTGTCCCCGCGCACGGGCGCAGCACCGCAACGGCCCAATAACGAGTGCTCGGCGGCAGCATTGGCGGGCACAATTTATCCCAATGGCAATGATGGGCCGCCGGCTGACCGGGGTCCCCCGCGGGTCGTCGGGCCCGCCGGACGGTCGTTACGAGGAGTCCCCGCTCGGAGCGAACACCGCGTCTCCCGGCGTGTTGAAAAAGCGGCGCAATATCCGGCTACCGGGGAAGACATACATTCGTTTCTTTTAGATGAGTCAGCATTTCTTTTAATCAAGCACGGCGGCGAGTCGGAGAAACGTGCGGCCGAAATTGCGCCTCCTTTGGCGCGGCACTTAATTAGGGGGTCAAGGAAGACGCACAGAGTAAACAGGTTGACGGCCGGACGGCGGGCGGCCGCGCTCTCCTCGGGGATCCCTGAATCCCGGGCCGGCTTCGGCGAATGCAGCGCCACTTCCTGGCCCCAGCAGAAATTGCCCGCCGTGGGCGCGTGCCGGCCGGCAGCGCTATTTGTCAGGGGCCTTTGTTCCGCGAGCGTCCAGCCGCGGTTCATCTGGCGGCCATTTGCAGCGGCCATATATCTGCGGCGCACCCTCGCCCTTTCCCCCGGCTCGTATAAAGCTGGCCCGCCAAAAGAGGGGCATTTGCGATCTCATCAGACTCGGCTTACACGCCGCGCGGCCTCAAAGGCGTCTGGCCCTTCACGAACACCGCGACGCCGCGGAGAGGGCTCCGTGTTCTTTTCCTGGCTCCTCAGTGTATATACCCTTGCGCTGCTCTATAGCCTGCTTTGCAGCATCTCTCGCTGCTGTGACTTATAGGAAAGGGGGGATTTGCGGAGAGAGTTTTCTATTCCTCGTTGTAGGTTAATATGGACAGCTTGCACCAAGCAGTTAAGATTTGTCGATACTGACGTAAGATAACTTGCGACAATGCCATGGGGACATGATCCATTGAAACCGGTCACCAGGCTCCTTGCAGTTAACTAAGGTTTCACTTCATAGTGGTAGGAAGTGAAAACTATCATCACTTCATAGTGGTAGGAAGTGAAAACTATCATTCACAGATGCTATGATTAACGTTCGGACAATCAATCAATCAATCAATCAATCAATCAATCAATCAATCAATCAATCAATCAATCAATCAATCAATCAATCAATCAATCAATCAATCAATCAATCAATCAATCAATCAATCAATCACTTTATTTCAGCTTTTTTTACAAAAACTGAGGGCGGCAAGAAAAAAAGCAGTCATTACGACCGCTTGACAAGCCTCGCCACCCCCTGCCGAGGCAACGAGGCAGCGATTGCCAGAATGAATGTATGAATGCGTAAATATCTAGCGCTTCTGAATTTTACTACAGCGCTGGTGCACATCTCATCATATTAAAGTTCGGTAACTGCACTGCTAAAGCTGCTAAGCTGTCTAAATGCATCCCCATGCAGCGAGCATGAGACGGTCAGTGTAATCTCTGGCGTGTTGTTATAACAGCTTACTTTCCTTCATTACAGCGCAGGCACGCAGCCGGGATTGTTTTTTGGGGGTGCTCCGGGTAATTGTGCCAGGTAGGAGAGGCCATGCGATACGTCCGGTAGCAGGGCATGCTCAGCCACAGGGGTGCGAGTGAGTCGCTTTGACTGTATTGATTACTGTACCTGCACTAAGCCGCTTGCACCTGATGCTGCAACTATGCTCTTAGCATGCGAGGTGCACACAGGAATTGCAATGCTAACGCAGAGTTTTTGGCTCCCCGAAGGCGGGCGCATTGGTATAGCTTAAGCAAACTTGCATAGAAGAAACTGAGTGTGGAATAACTCATCTAATCTGTGAGAAAGAGCGCGCATACGCGCCTTTTATATAATAAAAGATCACAATCCTTGCCCTATAGACCGTTGTTCTTCGCCTATAATGACTGCTGCACCATTGCGTGTGCATCCTGACAATAGCGGCCAGTTATTAATGAAGAACGCATTGACTTTGTGTGACCAAATTACTAATTTTATACTTCTATATATCTGTTGGATAATGTTACTTTGTTTTTACGGGTGAGATTGAAAGCATGACTCATGAATGTGAAATGTTCTTGGAAAAGTTGGCTAGGAGATGCTAGCAGAACCAACCGAAAATGTGCCTTTTTGATTTTGCAGGGAGCGCGTGAACAGAAACGAGGACCTTCAGTTAAATCGTTACACGTGCAAACCGGCTGTACAGTTCTACATCTCCCTTCCTTTTCGTTAGGATGATCTGCGCAGCCATGCAGTACTTTGTATCTGTAAAAAGCGATTTAAAGTCGGCCATATTGTAAGTTTAGCTGATGGGAATTCTGCGCGCAGTCGGGCACATGAAGAAACGCTACACGCCTGCTGGTACCCGCTTCGCGCTTGGTCAACGAATAAACCCCTCACATATTTTCGATCATCTCAGACATTTCGTTAATGGTGCCATCGCTTACAATCGCCAACCCAACCTTTGAACGCGCCCTCAAGAGTTTTGCCGGTGATGTCTTTGACGTCATCGATACGTTATGCAAAGCGCTAAGGCTACAAAAAGCATAAAGGCTTTCTACCGCTTAAATGTTGTTTTACCAAGAATTAAAAAAAATCTTGTAACGAACAGCAGGAACTTTAAGGAATATGGAATCGTCATCAGTAGCAACAGCCTAACTAAGTCCACTGCAGAACAAAGGCATTTCCCATATCCCGACTCTTAAGCCTGTCCTGTGCCAGCTGCGGTTGATCAGGTAAAATCTTCGAAAACCACCGTGGCCTAGCTAGTTGTACGTGTATTACTTAAGCGTTAAAGAAACCCAGTTGGGCGAAATTTCCGGAGCCCTTCACTATATATACGGCGTCCCTCATAGCCTAAGTGGCTTTGGGATGCTAAACCCCCATAAACCATAAACCATTACTTAAAGGCCCCCTGCCCACCCGCGGCCAGCAGACACTCTCTACCTCACTTTGAGCGAGCCTCCTCTCCTTCCATTCCCTCCTCGAAATTTTTCTCTCCCGCTCCTCGTCGAGTAGGCTCGGCAAGGCAAAATCACCCCTTCCTTCTCCGGTGTAAGCCGGAGGCGTGGTGTCTGTGGAGTGCGTCACAGGGCGACGTCATGGCCCCGCCTTCAATAGAATTCTTTTCTTGGTTTTTGCATTTTCTCCGCACACTGAACGATCGAGAGGCGCGATCGGCTCGACCACCTAGACTTGTTAGCGAGCGCATCCTTTCATACATCTGTTTGTCATTCCCAGTTAACGAGCCACCTTTTCATTTTCTTTTAGGCCTCCCCACCGTTTCACGAGCGGAGGGGCGGAAGTCGGTTGTGTTCGAAACACACGGCGAAGCGCGGACCCGGCAACCGCCCGTTTGCTTTTCTCCATGCGTGTTTGTGTTCTGTGTGTTTGTGTCTTTTCTCCGCTCCAAAGCATATGTCATGCATTGGAGTCAAGGCGTACGCAAGATGCACGAAAGATAAGCGGTATGTGTGCGGAGCGGTAAAGTGGGCGAGCGAGGGAAAGGCTCTGCTGCACTACTAATTAAAACCTTGTTTTGGGGGGCTCGCATAGAAGAAAAGAAACTGAGAAGGGAGCGCGCACGCAGAGCGTCTCGTGACGGGATCACGGCGGGGGGAGGGGGGTGGGGGGGGGGAGGGGGGGAGGGGGGGGCGAGCCAACTCCCTCAGTTTTACTGTTTTTTTACTTTTTATGGCTAGGGTTCAAGGCTGTCGCCGCACGCTCCCTCCGCAGTTTTTTTTTTTGTTCCTTCATGCGGGTTTGTAGGCATGAGCCAGAACAGAAGGCGCTGCGGAAAGCGTTGTGCAGACGACGCGACGCCAAGGCTACGCCCAACCTTCTCCCGTCAGTCAGAACGATGCACCAATGAAGTGCCTTTAGCGAAAGTAGCCCCCCTTGACGTCAGCGGGGTGCAGAGTAGTGGGCCGGGCCCGTTTTTGAAGGAAGGAAAGAACGAACGGGCTTTGATTTGAATTTTCGCAGCTTTTCGGGGCGCGCATGGCTCTAGTATTTTGCAGAGGTTATCTTCGATGCCTCATCTATGCAGTGGGCTTGTTTTTCAAAAATGTCCGGACCCTGGTCAGTGGCCCTTTAAGGGTTAGCTTTATTTTTTAATTTTTTTCTTCAGGACAGAGATGGCCCTTTCCTCAATACTCTTCTTCTTCTCTCTTCCTGCTTATGCGATCCAAAGCACACGCAGCTACACGCCTTTTCCAGCTTCACAGTCATGAATTAAGGAGTCGTCTTCTCGTCGGTTTTTTTCACCAAGAAAATATTTGACTACACTGCACTGTCTCTAAATTAGGACATGTAAAAGAGTCCCTGGATGTCACGTTACCTGAAATACCATCAATTTGTCGTTTTGTCATTGCACAACAGCATGTACGAATCTAAAATACTTCTAATCCTCCATTGGTGAACTCTACTAATTTAGACGAAGTTCGGTTGGAATTTCATAAGTGGTTGTCCAGAAAGACAACTTACACACCAAACGTGCACAAGCCTAGGCATAAAGGTACAAACGCACTGTGCAGTGGATATGGATGTGTGCGCTTAATCGATTGCATTAATACAGGTAATTCAGGAGTTTCGAATAAAAAAAAAATCTTAGCCGCGTTGAAACGATAATTCCATTTCGAATATGCTTCGAGGGCACATTTTAGCATGTATTCATATCACATTATAAATTCGTAGCATATCCTGTCCGTATATACGCCTTAGAGTGAGGTGGTTTTGTTTATTTTATTTTGTTTTATTCATTGATTACATTCTTCTGGCCTTGATAGGCCCAGGCAGGAGGAAGAGTACAAAATGAAGTTGGGCAGATTAGATATTCGACACACGAGAAAAAAAAATAAGAAAAGGCTACTTGTGCATGAACTTCAACATAAAGTAAGCAAACAGAATATAGCTAAAATCACGCGCCAGACTATGAAATTGAAAGTACAAATCTACTCATGACATTCTGGTAATGCTGTCAGTATTCGTTAGAAAACTGAGGTGAGCATTTAAAATGTGTGTTCCTGCAAGATGAGGGGTTAACGATTACTCATGATGATGTTCTGATAACTGCATGACTAGTCGTTTGATGTGCGGCTCGGGACTTACTGATACCATGCTACTTTCAAGCAAAAAAAAAATGTTTAATTGCAAAAGTTTTTTTGGAGTTTCTAGCGTCTCTGTGCCATGATGATTCATTAAAGTTGTTAGAGAATCGGTAGTACGGAATTCATAAAAAATAATCCTAAAAGATTGGCGCTCAATCATTTCTAATGTACCAAAGCAGCACTGAGGTAGCGATACATCTGGGGTTCTTGAATGTGCACCGCAATCCCAGTAAACCGGCGTTCCTTAACCAAAGTGCGTCCTCCGTGGCCGGACTTCGAGCCCGTATGCTTGTGCCTTACGCCCCCTTAGTATACATATGAAACTCTGGCAAGGGTCTCAAGCTCCACCGCATTCGAGTTACGCATGTTCGCACGCACAGACATGAGGCCAAGACATTCAGAGGTTATCTACATGGTGCCTTCCCGACACTTCAATGCAACATACAGTATTATATAGTGAACAAAAAGGTATGATATTTCAGGTTTTAGAATTTACCCTCTTTTACCGCACTAAAATTACCCCACGAGGTTGGTGAGATGACAATACCAGTCATTTTACACAGTAGCAACCAATGTTTATCATCATATAAGGCGACAATTTGTTCCTAGAGAAAATTTATTGAACAGCTTTTTGCGCTGCTTGAATGTATCGGCGATTATATGTCTTTTTTTTTTTATTACCATATGAGGCAACAATTTCAAGAATGCCTTTTCACAATAACCTCAAGCGTTAGTATTTCACACGCAAGCCTTTTCCGCCAAAGCATGGAGTCACGGAAGATGTCAGTGAACGTCAAGTTCATGGTTCTCCACGCATGTAGCAGCTTCTCGACTTTCTGCTCGGCGGTGCTGTATTTTTTTTGTTCCTCGGACGATGCGCGATGCTTATCCAAATATAATCAATTGAAATAGCCTACACAAGCCGGTTTGGCCTTACATTTCATTTCATCTATTGGTTTCGTTTGGCCAGTACAGAGACTGCAAACAAGGGAGAGCAAGCTAAAGGCGCCTAGTAGCGCCTGACAGAGGCCTGCCCTCCCCCCCCCCCCAAAAAACAAAGTGGCAGTTGGCAATGGTACAAAATTTCCATAAGTAACAGAAACTAGAAAAGCAACGGATATATTGACAACGAAACAAAGATCAGTCATGCATAGTGCTAAGCACAACAAAACTAAGAACAAAACATAACAAAGACAAAACTGATTAGGTAAAAACACACCACAACTAGCTATAACAAAAATATTCATGAACAATTTTCTTAAATCTGACCTCGGACATATTTTGTAGTGACAATTCTGTTAAGTATGGATAGGTGTATGGATAAGGCCCATCGTCCTCTTTTTCATTCAGTTTTTCTGAAGCGTAAATGAGAGTTCAAGGTCGTAATTCTGTTGAAACGGATATTCAAATCACAGATTCTCGCGTGGCTATGGCAGCATCATCTTTTAAAGAATGCCCAGATCAACCTCTTCGCTCATTCTACCTTGAATTCAGTGAAGGAGACAAACTCCACGAACGGAAAATTAGCCTCTTGCCATCACATTCCCCCCGGTGTCGTTTAAGATGCGAGTTGATGACGAGGTCCATATAAATTGCGTTTGGGATGACGTATACAACGAATCCAATCATTCCCGCACGACAATAACTTAGATTCATCGAATGAAATTTCTCTTTTTAGTTCGTGACCTCTCCACACCGGGCGTTCCTTTACCTACATCATCGTGGTAGCAAAATTCTTTTCACAGATGTTCAGGGTTTGCGCTGCGCTCCTGCCATTTAGTTCAGCACATAGCACATGACGTCTCCCAGTCAATGGATTTACTGCAGATCCTTATAAGAGGTCGAAAATCTTCGGAAATGTCGATAACAGTCAGTCAAGAGATTTTTAGGCACGGGCGAACAATGTCTTTCTCGACAGCTTGGTTGGTGGTTCTGGCATGTCTTCTGCGACGATAGAAAAACCAAACCTCCCCTAAAGAACCTACATCTCTTCAAAACTTCTTAAGGCGTGGACTGTACCACTCTGAAATCGAGTGAAAGCTGATGGCGTTTCATCCCATACTTGCGGCGTGGATAATTGCCATTTGAACAGACTTCATTACTTTATGTTAACCTTACCCTCCTTCAAATGGCTATAAAAATATCAAGTAGTGCATGCAAACGCCGAATATGTGAGTTGAAAACGATAACAAGTTAATAATAATTTTGAACAGACGGAAAATAAACGTAACTGGAAGCGCCCATGAAAGAACAACAGTAAAAAAATAACTGAAGGGAAACGCGCCCCCAACAACTCCTGACTGAAGAAGAAGGCATTATTGCACCGTAATATAGTCAGAGGTAGACAATAGGTGTTTTATACCCGTTGAATTTTCAATTTATACGATAATACCGGAAATACATCATTTTGTTCACTACTGTAGATAGGGGGCGCAACTCCGCGCTAAGACTACGACAGCACCAAAATGGCATAGCCAAAGACCATATAACCTTCAATGCACTGGCTGTTCTTTGATAAACCCTGCACTCCAGGATAGCTGCCAGTCGTCTACGGTCTTCGCAGGAGGAAAATCACGCATCTCGATTTCTGCTCGAATTATTGTCTGTATACACTCTATACGCCCCCACCATCACCCCGACTAGCCTGCTCGGAGACATAAGCACCAGCGTCAGTTTCAGGGTTTCATTGTGAACCATGGGACCAAATGGGCGGTGAAGAGTTGTTTGCTTTGTTTTACAGCGAAAGATGTGTCTGTGAAGTCCTCCGGGAGACAGCGAAAGTTTGTCCTCGATTACGTGGCCACCTCCTGCACGTACCTCGCGCTGCCTTTGTCGTCTTCCGCGGTGGTCGAATTTCGGTGGAGGCGAAATTCTAGAGGCATGTGTGCTGTGAGATGTCAGTGCACATTTAAGATCCCCATGTGATCGAAATTTCCGGAGCCCTTCACTACGGCGTCCCACATAGCCTGAGTCGCTTTGGGACGTTAAACCCCATAAACCTTAAAGAAAAATGATAGATGTAGCGTTCACAGACCGCAAGCGGGCAGCGTGGGTGAAGGAACAAACACGGGTTAATGACATCCTAGTCGACATCAGGAGGAAGAAATGGGCCTGGGCAGGGCATGTAGTGCGAAGGCAAGATTACCGCTGGTCCTTAAGGGTAACGGAGTGGATTACAAGAGAAGGCAAGCGTAGCAGTGGGCGCCAGAAAGTTAGGTGGGCGGATGAGATTAAGAAGTTTGCAGGGGTAGGGTGGCCGCAGCTGGAAAAGGGCAGGGTCAATTGCAGAGACATAGGAGAGGCATTTGGCCTGCAGTGAGCGTAGCCAGGCTGATGATGATGATGATGAAACCATAAACCAAATATTTGTTGTCTTCGGGTTGGGCGCACGCTCACCCACCCATCATCTGCCGACACGTAGCTCTTCACCGCGATCAGGTCACCACTCCGGGCATTCAGCACACGCCTCGCGCACTGTGAACCTCGGTTGTCACCCGGTGGGGCGCGTGATGGGAAGACGCCACCAAATGCTTCGAAACTCCTCTCGGATCGGATGCTCAATTCGCGTCTGTGTAGGCCGGGATTATATATATATATATATATATATATATATATATATATATATATATATATATATATATATATATATATATATATATACCGGGTGTCCCAGCTAAATGTAACCAAACTTTAAAGAAAGGCGAAGTGTCCTAGTCATATGAAGCCAACTCAGGGTTGTTCATAGTCGCGTGGCCTAGTCTTGAGTATTTTTTTCGCTCTTCAAAGTTACGAGTTAAGTTTAATTACCTAACTTTTTAATTATTAACTTCAGGAAGAAAGTGTCAATGCAAAAGTTTTAGATCACCTCGAAAAACCGCTAGTAGTGCTGTTTCCGTGAAGTTACAATTTACGTAGCTTCATTTATTGGCCTTAAAAGAAAGTTGTCACGTGACCAGCTGCTCGCTCACTCCTCTGCCCCAATGTGCACCCAAAGTCTCATCGAGGAGAGGACTTCAGAAAAAAATGGATTTTATTCTTTAAGGCGCGTTTTGGGACGTTGAAGTGGCACAGTTGTCATGTGGAAGCTTTTTCTTACTGTGCTGGTTATGGTTAAAGGCCGGTAAAAAAACTGCTTTACGTAAATATTACTTTCCAGCGAATGTCTCAGTAAGCTGTTTCTCAAGGCGATGTACAACTTTTCCATTGACACTTTGTTCCTGAAGTCAATAATTAAAAAGTTAGTTAATTAAGCTTAACTAATTAGTCAACCTTGAAGAACGAAAAAAATACTCCAGACTAGGTCACGCGACTCTAAACAACCCTCATTTGGTTTCAGACGGCTAGGGCATCCCATGTTTTTGAAAAGCTTGGTTACATTTAGCTGGGACACCTGGTATATATATATATATATATATATATATATATATATATATATATATATATATATATATATATATATATATATATATATATATATATATATATATATATATATATATAGTTATAACGAAAGGAGTGAGGGACGTTTCATAGTGGGTGGATGCCTGGATCGTACTGTGTCAGAAAGGCTTAAGGAAGTGGTGAAAGTGGCATCGATTTTTATAAAAAAATTACCTGACGATCAAAACTTCGATGCTACAATTCTGCTAAAGCAGTTGGTTTTATATGGATGACAACTTTGACGATTTTTCTCCGAAGAATGCTTTTACTGTAAGCCGAGACTTCACACATGCGGCAGAATTTTTCTGGAGGGTGAAGGTGGTTGGGTGGCGGGTGGCACTTTTGGAGGGTGAAGGCCCCATTCTGCGAGGCTTCAGACAGGGGCTGGCATTTTTGCATTATGACACTAGCACCCCTTGCAAAGATGGTAGTTAACTTTCTTTAGAATTGGCAGTGACATTATACTGACTTTATTAACATTGCATTCACATTCTATAAATAATTGCTAATATAAAGTTGGCAAAAAGTATATACTCTTGTCAAGAGAAAGTTACTAGAAAACCCTGAAGCACTTTGACATCTCAACAGAAATAAATCAATAAACTGTATGCTGTTTAATATCACTAAAACTACGTTGTTTGCAAGACAACGTTGTTTGACGATTTGTTGCCCTAGTGCATGGTGAAATTCATTGCAGCTATAATTTCACTGCATCGAAAAACTTCCCACGTTATTTGTTGCAAATGTATTTTGATCACGTTAGGGTACGGACAAACATTTTGAAGCAGAAGATTTTATATTAACATTTGCTGATAGCAAGTTAATATTATTTGTTGGAAATGTATTTCGTATCAAATTATGGTACGGATAAGCGTTTTAAAACAGAAGATTTTCTATTAACATTTGCTGGTAGCGGGTTAATAAATGTTTATTACTTTTTCTACGTACTCCTGCCAATAGAAATATGTTAGAAGCCGAGAAAACATTTTCGGTTATGCGAATAAAGGCCTAAAATAATAAAGTACTGTAGCCGAAGACTTGAAAGGAACTAAATCAACTTTGAACACAAAACAAAGATTAGCAATGACGTATGACGTTCTCTTGGCCGAGCACAATGAGTACTGGGTTTGTTACATAAATTTCATTTCGACAATTTTAAGGCAAGCCCCACTTGCTTTTGCTTTTAAGAGTGAGGGAAAAAAGGCAAAGTTGATGACAGAACATTTATGCCGGAATTCATACCTGCACCTTGACTCTATGATATGTATTGACATTTGCTGATAGGAAATTGTTAAATTTTATTTTTCTGTATGAACTGTTAAAAGAAAGTTTCTAGTGAATGAAATCAATTTGGTAGAAAGAGAATGGATTCCTGGAATACTAAAGTATTACTGCCTCGAACTTCAAGGCGATTAAAAGTATTCTACAAAAACAGAGTGAAGGTGATATTGTGTTATAGAAACAGAATGGTGAGTTTGTTGCAGCAAATTTATTTTAGTGATGGCTCACTCCATGCGAAAAAGTGCTTTCTTCCAGGTATTCAGCCTTAAATTCTATACTCAGGTAGTGGCAGTAAAATTTAAAAAAAACTATTTCGCATTTGATAGCCAATAGAGAGTTTTCGCACACTCAGACAATCTTCCCATCAATGCAGTAACGCGTTGCTGTTGCTAGCGTTGCCACGCTTGCCAGGCCATATTCTGTCGTACATTTGTAGTTGCAGTAGTTAGTGTATTTACCGTACTACGGTGCTAAAACTCTCTAATGTTGCAGGTGTCAGACTAAGTGTTTTTTTTTCAGTGATTATTGTTGTATGCGCTAGTAAAAAATTTTAGTTTAGCGCCGCACTGATCTATTTCCGCCCCCCTGAATGACACGCTCTCGCCTGTTCAAAAGACGCACATATACTATATATACCGCCACCTCCAGGTCAACCCCTTCCCGAACCTCCTCCACAAGCAACTCTGTTCCCCCACAATACATCGCGCATTGCCCGTCATCCCTTATAAAAATGGTCTATAGACAGTCCATAGACTTTTTATAGACTCTATTGCCTTCCTACAGATACCTCAATTTGTCTATTCATAGTCTATAGACTGTCCATAGATAAAAATCGACTAAACGCGTATGGCCATGGATCTATAAATTGTCTATAAACTGTCCATTGGATTTGTATTGCCTATATACTAATCTCTAAAGTTTGTCTATAGACATAATAGACAGAAGCCTCTGGACAGTCTATAGACTGTCTAAAGAAATTTCCCCTCAACAGCCTCCTCCCCCCCTCTAACCTCGTCAAACACCTATACCCTACCCAACTACTTCCTCATGGCAAGCTGCTCTGTCCAACTCTAGCTCGACCGATCAGCAGTGGCTGGTCGCATCGACCCACAAAATGGCAGAAGCTATCGGACTCCTGGACTGAGGGCACCGCCCGCGAGAGTCTTTTCTAAAAATGAAATTTTCACCTCCGCAACACCGGCCGCACCGCTTCGTGCTCTGAAGAAATTCTCCTTTTTGTACGCAAGCTTACAGCTTCGAAAACTCAAATTGCTTCGTTCCTGAGTGACTGTGCATGCGGAATTGCGGGTGGGGCAATTTTTATTCTTTGGGTTCTGTTCTTTACCTGTCCATCATATAAGGGATGCACATCGGAAATTAAGCTTAAAAGTAAAGCAGGGATGGGTAAAAAAACCGAGTTTGGTTGGTGCGTTCTTGCGTTATAAGCTACAGCTTCGAGAAGTTCATTTTCTGGGGCCGCTTCTGTGAGAACTGTGAGAACTGTAAGGAAACTAAACAGATTACAGCGGTCCGCTGGACTCAGCTGCGGCACGAATATCAGTGGCCAATTGCCGGAAGACCGTTGAAAGCTTGTTGATAGCCACTGTAGTTAGCTCGTGGTAGGATGTATATATGAACTGTCGATAAGTCGATGATAGGCAGTATGAAGACTTTCTACGTGAGTCTTTTGAATATTGCCAATTGCTGGAAGACCGTTAATAGGTAGATACTAAGCAGTATAAAGACCATTGAAATATTTTCTTTCCATTTTTAACCAGTTCTATTCGCATTTGTCTGTAAAAGCATGTTACTACAAAATTTTGTAAGGGAATACTTTTGCAGTAAAAAAAGAACAACATCGTTTACACTTGCTCTCGGTGAGCTTCGAGAGTTACACTGCACAGCGTAAACGATAGTCAATTTTATTTTTGTTTCTCTCTCCGATCATTGGTTCATTTTCACAATGGCCGCCTCGCTAGACATTTCTTCGAGCCTTGGACTATAACAATAATCATAACTTGCTTATTTCCATCATTGGTGGGGGAGGCTGCGAGTAAAAGTCGCTTGAGAAAGAGCGACTGCACTGAAGGCCACAGCCTCCCTTACAAAGCAGGCAGCGATAGGGCAACATGTTCTGAATACAATTTCATCAAAATACGAAATCATCAAAAAAGAAAATCGTCACAACAACAAACCATTAAAACATAAAATGTTCACTACGCAAAATGTGCAGAATAATGCGCTTTCACACGAAATATTCACAGAAGTAACACGAAAAAGAAAAAAAGGTTCGCATTCTTCATTTGTCTTTTAAGGACTCAGTAAATGTTCGCCTGTAGTGTTCGCATAGAAGTTGTTTGTGTATCAATGTCTAATTTGTGGAATGAATTTTGAAGTGTTGGCCGTATGTATATTTTTTTTTGTTGAATAATTTGTCCGGGCAGCGACCACCTTGTTCCGTGTAACAAGTGGCGTATGAATGCGTGTTTTTATTTAGATTCGATAATTCATGAAGAAATTTCAAATTGTACTTCTCACTTGAAGGTCCGATTTACCTTATGATTAAACACGCGTGTTACATTTGCTTTCAAAAATAGGTCTGAAGCATGGGAATTATATGGCACATTAAATAGTGCTCTAACAAGCCTTCTTTGCAGTATATGTATTCTTTCGAGATTTGTACTTGTCGTTTTGCCCCACAACAACAGACAATATATTTCTTATGAAAGGTAATATAGCTCTGTGTCGTGCCATCATACCAACAACCCGAGAAAACTTTGCTAAAACGGATTCAATGTGTCTATCCCAAAGCATATTTTGCGTAAATGTGACTCCAAATATTTTAACACTGCTTGCTATTTCTGTCTTCGCTTTCATAAAATAAATCTGATGATACTACTGTTTATTTGCTTATATTTCGGCCTAAAAATGATTGGTTTTGTCCTGTTTGTATTTATTTGTAGGCTGTTTACTGCGGACCATTCGTGAAGAGTTTTTAGAGCATTGTTGGCTTTATTATGAAAACTGCCACACTCTAAGAAAAAAAGGTGTGATCTTAGTCTTTTTGGGGGGTAAAACACTTGTCGCTGAGCTGACACCTTTTTGGGGGTAAGGTTACGCTGTTTCTTGGAGACTAAGTATTTATGCTCTCGCACATAGAGTAATGTTACGCTCTAATAGCCTAAACTTGCACTGACATAAGAAGAGTAACTTTAAACCAGTTAGGTATAACATTACGCCTTTCTAAAAGGGGTAAATGTTAGCCTGAGGAAAGCATAAACATATCCTAGCATGCAAGGTGCAAGTTTGCACCTTTAGCAGGTAAATTTATGCTACGTATAGCAGTGCAAAGTTACTTTGTCAAAGACTAAACTTATACCGTCATAAACAGAGCAAAGTTTGCACCCCTGTGGTGCAAGCTTATACCCTTACATGATGGATAAAGTTACCCTTCTAGTGGTACAAAGTAATGCCCTACTGCAAGGGGTATCTATGCACTACTCGGTGGTGTATTTATACTGTCCACACGAGAGCATTATTACCCTTATGTAGCGTAAACCTGCCCACTGAATGCAGAACTAAAGTTGACCCATATGGTAGAAGCCCGAGTCTTTCTGGAAGTGCAGGCAGTGACAAAATGTTGCGACGAATCTTTCATGTGAGATGGTCTGTATCATTGTGTGTTCAGGTGCAGGTACTACTGCAGAATGTACACAAAGAATTCATAAACGAATGGGAGAAAGAAACATACCGTCATATTTATTTTGCCACATGCTACACCATATTACAGCAATGACCCTGGCAGTCTTCTTCATACAGGTGGAGGCAGTATGTACCATGTATTTGACCTGCACAGAGAAGAAAACATATAATGAATTTTGCAACCACAAAGCTCAGACGACGTGACCATGGGCTTAGTTAATTCAGGTCTAAAAGTGTAAACCACACAAAAGGCAGGGATAAATGGAAATGCATGAAAACAATGCCACAAGTGCAGGCTTCTGTTTATTATTGAGAACCAAAATCAGAAAAGATATGCAGGAAAAACAAAACATGTCCTAAATGGCAGCTACTTAATCACTCACATATGCTGACATTATCACAAGCACACTGGCTTCTCAGGAAAAATCCAGACTATTGTGCCCAGCTGCACGGTCAGGCTGTAGGCATCCCGGATGCCAGACTAAGAAGAGGGTCATATCGAGAAACAGAAAAACATGTGCATGAAATGGAAGCTACTAAAAGGTGATACTAAAATGAAATGCCGTTTAACAAACCCTTCCCTCCATTCTCGTGTTTTTATTTCTCCGTATCTAGAGTGGTTAAGGTTTCATGCAGCCCTTGCTAACAATATGTCTCTGGTCTCTGATGCCATTATATGTTTTGTTGCCCATACAGTGAATTTTCTTCCTAAAAGGGAAGTGTAGGTGATTATCTGAGCATCAATGAGTGATACTTCCAACTGTAATTTTCCGTGCATATATTACCTGTGAATTCATTTCCAATTAGCAAACAGCAGGAAGCTTGTCCCTGTGATGGCATTTTTGGGTGCATTCCATTGTCACAGCCTTTCGATACAGTTTAAATACCTGGTGAAAGGCCTATGCACAAAGGCTATGCACTATAAATCTTAGTGTACCACTCCTGGAAAACAAAGAAAAGCTCTCGGCTAAATGTGAAATAATAGCAAGGGCAACTTACACATCTAAAGAATTGTCTCCATGCATGAGGTAACGTCATACCCAAAAAATTATTTGGACCACATTATAATACAGATACTTTTTATTCACGTTCATAGCCTGTTTCATACTACACCTCTACATTATGCCTGTGCAAAAAAGCTTTGGTTATGGACTGGCCTTCACTGACAGACTACATTAACTACACAAGCAGCATAGAACAGTCTCCTTCTAAAGCACTATTTTTGCTTGAGGAAATTACAAATCTCGTCTTTTTATTTAGACAGTGCTGCTTCATCCAATGCTTGCAGCATATGCAGCAGCAGTAATTCTCATGAATTACATTTTGCTGGCACAATACAATGTTACCTTTACACATCTTTTCAGATGCTTAGCATAATGAAATTGTAAACACTGACTGACAGCATTCAAGAATGGCTATTAAAACAGTTGCCTTCCATATCTGCTGTCACATGCAGGGAACGTGAGCTAAATTAAATTTTAAGTTCACTCCGATGTGAAATAAAACTAATATGGATTCATGTGAGTTGTTGGAAATTATTCACATCAGTGAACAGCACCTTCCTACTCAAAAAGAAAGTGTGAACAGTGCAAAGAAGACTAACAGCCTCACGTAGCTGCATATCACATTAAGCTTCACATGCATAAACGGTGTTAGTCATATTAGCTTGGCAGCATGCCACCCTGCCAAGCATTACCATAATTGTGTCATTTTTTCTGACGTCAGCAACATGGATTGTAGGCAGCGCCTCTCAAACTAATTCAATATGAAATCTTTGCTGAAGTCTAGCCTACTTTTGCAGAAAAAAAACTGCATTTATACTTCATGCCATAAAAAGTGGTCACAATTAATCAAACTATTATTCAGAAATTCTTTCAGAACTAAGTCCTCGAAAACATTGAAAAGCTCTAAAATCTCTGTAATAGAATGGCTGCAGCTGTGCAACATAGCATACTATGTTCACGGATGGACATCAAGTGATGATGAACTTGCAACAATGTCCCAATTACATAAAAACATACATACCACACACATCTAGTCCCGGCCACTTGTACGGTTTTGAAGAATCCAGGCTGAACTTCGGTGCTAGGAGTGACAATGGTTGTGCACCTTTGCATCCCTCGTTCTCCCAGGTGCACTGCAATAGAGGCGTCATTTATAGCGTTAGTGTAATGGTTAGTGATAACTTATATGTTCATTAAACCACGTAATGGCAGCACACATGCTCAAAAAACTACAGGAATATTTTGAAAATAACAAACAACTTTTTATTCCAAATTTTATCCATTACAGCACTTGCCACATATTTATAAGAGGCATAATTGACGCAATGCACTGGCACAGTAAGCCTACACAAACTTCCACAGCACAATGGCCTATTACCAGTGAATTGCCACTAAGTGCCTAACATAATTAACATATTTTCTAACAGCCACTGAAGAAAAAAGAAAGAACTATACTGCTACTGCTTACGAGATTGACAGTATTCATTACAGAATTTTTTTTTCATTGACAGATTACAGCAGTGCAACCAAAATCCTTATTGTTCTAAACAGAAAAGCTTAGATACTAGCGTATTCTTCCATTCAACCTCTTAGAGCGACATCAAACCTAAAGTCTCTCTCTTTCACAAGAGAATACAAGAGCACAAAAAGAGGTGACATAGACTGTACGCTTTTGTGAGCTAATGTTTGGCCACCAACTAGCCCCGAACTTTTCACTAGTAAAAAGAACTAAACAAGTTCACTTTTCTCTATTAGTTCTCAGCCTGAGTGAAGAGCCAGTTACATATCAACTTAACAGCATTAGCAAGCGCATCTTGCCATTCGAATGCAGTAAAACTGCTGGCATGATAAGTCACATTCTGGGTTAGCAAAAATATTGCAAGGTGTAAGCGAAAACGGCCGCATGCCAGGAAGCGCAGAGCACAAATGAGCTGCTAATTTCGTGCCTATGCATAAATAAATTTTACGTTTACTGTTTTATCGTTTGCTTGCTACTCCGTGATAAAGAAAAAAAAATTGACGCCGTCCATTCGCAAAAAAAAAAAAAGCGGCCTGGCAGAAGAAGTTGCCTTGCAGCGCTAAAATTATAAAAGGATTATGGTCCAATAAGAATTACATATACAGTGCTGCAGTAGATGTGAGCACTGCGCGCAGTACGTGCCACAGAAGCGCGCACACTAATTTACTCGCCCCTTTCTGAACGGAGACTGCGGCTTGGACTTACCTTCCTGAATGGTCGTGAGCAGGGACAAATACTTGGCGTTGAAGAGACGACCGGCAATGTTCTTTCGCACGGCAGACGAAGGATCAGGGCCTGCAGCGAAAGAAAGCATGAGAAAGACGCCTGCAGATTGCGCCGCTGCGATCGTGTGTTGTACACGATAGGCTCCCTCCGGCCGCACGCGACCGGCTCAAAACAAGAAAATAGCAACAAGCAGCGGCTCGCGCACACAATCCATGATAAAAAATCTGTACTGAACACACCATAACTTGATGGCAGGAAACAACCCGTATGACCAAACGAAAATGTCACTTACTTGTACGGTTGAAATTGGGCGCAAAGAATCCGTACGATGAGGGCGCCGCGACGATCTGGCGTGCGCTGTTTCTTTCAGACGTTGACTCTTTCGCGAAGATGTCGCCCACTGCAGCGTCACACATCGATGAAGCTTGCACGATGAAGTAATCGCTGAACAGAACCTAAACGCACACAGGCCCGTACTACAAGATGAAAACAGGAATGCGCGTCGCGACTCGCACGACGGCACCCAGGCGCGGTAAACAGCGGCTTCGTCTTCGACTCTACGCGAGCGGCCAATCCAAATAGACAGGCACGTGACCTGAAGATAGAGAAGGGAGAAACCACGAGAAACTACAACCCATCGCCAGCCATCGCTTCCAAAGCTTGCTTCGCACCATAGAGGAATTACAGAGGAGGTTTTCCTTCCTCCATGCTTCGTGCCTTTCTTTCGTTCCGCCGGACCCCGCGCTTCCCCTCTTTTCCTTTTCTCCGCTGACTGAAAGAACGTCTGCGTTCCCAGTAGTGTCCCAAGGTCAAGCCGCCCGCGTGCGGGGGCGACAACCTTTGGTCGTTGCAATGTGCTGGTAGCTTATTATTTTTGCATGCGCCTCTCTGCCCTTGTGGCACGTATTTTTCCGCGCTTTCGGCGTGCGCACAGCTCTTCCGTTATCGGAGACAACGAGCGCTGCGAGACTCGTCTTGTCAGTCCTTGCAGTATCCCTTTGAAACTTTTAATGCAGCCAGCTATTACGCAGTATGAATTACGCAGATGCTGCCGTAAATGTGTGGCGTATGCAACAAAATAGTTTTCAGAGCAGCTGCAGCTTAAAGTTACGAGCATCATTCGGAAGTTCTCGTCAGCTCTCATTTACTACCGCGTACAGAAGGCACTGCGAAATATATATCAATAAACTGCCCTTCCTGTACTTCTAAATCAGTCATAGAACCGGCTAAAAAAGCGATGTAAATGCTGCAGCATTATTGATTCAATGTCAGGCACAGAAACAGTTTTAAATACTGATATTGCCGTGTAATATTGCTGCGAGAAATTTCAACTTTCTTTTGTGCTTATGGGGCCGCACGTGTGAGGAGAATCCGAAGAAAGCAAAAAACCGCTCTGTTCAAAAATAGTTTAACTCAATCGAAACAGATACATCTGTAGAAATATGGATTTAATAAAGCCGCATTGAGTGATCAGAAGCATCAGGCAAACAAAGGGGATTCACAACATTTGAGGAAGATGGCGCAGAAGAGGGCTTCAAACGACAGTCGACCACTGCTGATGCAGCAGTTCTCACCTCTCATCGTTCCAGTGTTCGCGAAGTTCTCAAAATATTTTCAAAATAGGTCAACAGAGCAGAAATGGAGCACTGCCAGCGCTATGCCAGCAAGCATCCGTTAAGACACTTCAGCCTACTGGTTATTCGGGCGATTCCGTCTATTATACCCGCTTTCATTTCATTCAATATAGGCAGTTGCCACCGCTGAATTTATGCTTTTGTTAAAGATTGGTTCGTCAGTGCGATACAATGTGTCCTTTAGCTCAGTTTTATTTGTGCATACAAGACAAAAGTCTCAGTCATCCGAAGCAACTTACGATGATGAAGGAAAACCTGCCGGTTTATACGCCGTAGTTTCATTTATTTTCGAGCTTGGGTCTTCGGGCAGCGTCTATCTAGTGCAATGTACTGTTTAGTGCTTATCATTAGCCTCTAAAAGAAAGAGTTATTTCCTGACGCATGAACCATTCCATAAGTGTTTCCTCTGGCACCCGGTTTGTTGCGGAATTCGATGCTTCCATAGCGCTACAGTTCGAAAAAAAAATTGGAGGCAGTCAACTTAATTTCTGAATATCAGTACTATACTTGACTGCATTAAAGCTGCGCGGAACAACCTAAAAGCTAAAAGTTACGTACACGTACACTGAGTTTAAGCTAATTTCTGCTCTTGTAGGCGTGCAGCACAATTTCATACGCAAGAGAAGTTCGAATAGACTTAAATCGCGTTGGTCACCTCGCTCCCTGTTTATCAATTTAAAATAAGCTGAAATTGAATTGCTTCTATGTGAAACACTTGTACGCGCCAAAACATGATCAGGAAATGCAGCTATCTCGAAAACTGATTACTATGGGCTTCGCTATCTTGTGCCGAGAGAAAGGATCCGTACACTTGTTGGAAAGGAAACGCAGAAATGTCTTTTACACTGCGTTGAGGAGTTTCCGAGCAGATGTACAAATGCTGGTGATCTCATAGTAGACCAGCAAAAGTGCGACTCTGAGGCCTGGCTCGTGTCGTGGTAAAAGTGCTCTAAACAAAAATGTACCTATATATATATGGAATGGTTAGGCCACGTTCACAACTCAGTTCAGATGCAGAATTATTCCTTCCCTAGTTTCTTGCATTTTGCATTTTTGTTTTTCAGCGTTGTCAGTATTAGTGGTGAAGATCAGGCGTTTATCAGCGAGTAGGGCTCTTTTTTGTTGTTGAAATGGAGCAGAAATATGAGAGTGCAATTTATTCGGGATTTGCGTTACATTGCATCTTCAGCTAACATAAAATTACAGCGTCAACAATCTCGCTCGTTCGTCTGATTTTGATTTATTAACTTGTATGCATGTTAACCTGAACCCTTTCTGTTATTCGTCTGTTATTTGCTCAGGAACATGTGCCACAACGAGGGTTTATTCGAAAAGCTGTGCACGTTATTCGAAATTGTACGGAGGGAATTAACCGCCCTGGTACTTATTGTACGCTATTACAAAATGAAGAACAGCGCGGACTAATAGAGCTTACGCTGGCTGTGAAGCAAAACTGTTCCTTTTAATGCTTTTATTACCTCTTTAATAAAAGCTTAACCACAAGCCGAAATTATAAGCGCAATAATTTTCATGCCTCTGGTGTGTTGAAGCGCTAAACTGTTGATTTCGTTCAGAGCTGCGATTGGTCAGAGGAGTAACACAGCACCGATCATGCCGTCTGTCTTTGCTAACTTACTTCTTTTTTAAAATCATATCCAATCATGAGTATGAAAGCACATGCACCGAATATTAGTGATTATTTTGGTCGTTAGCAACCAAGAGCATGTTTGCATGCGTGATGGTTGTCGTGGCCGATCGCGGCCAATGCACCTTTTTTCAGTAACGTTCTGTGCATCCGCCAAGCCGCTTCGTCCGCCATTATTGCCGACCATGTCAGGCGGAGATGGGCAGAAGATCGCTGTACGTGTTCTTCGAAGAAATAGCTTCTGGTCCCTTGAAGAAGCGAGGAGGCGCGGTCAGTGTCGCCAGCGCGGGTGAAAGGATCAATGCAGTGGGGGAGCGTGAGCCAGCGTAGCTTTTAACTATTGTCCTCAAAATAACCCCGCCACCCCGCTTTCGGGAGAGGGCCATCTTCGAGAGGGAGGGGAGGCGGTGAGGGCTGCATACTTTGCTGTACAGCGTCTTCGCGCAGAGGGAACACAGCTGGTTTGAAGAGTAAAAAAGGGGGTAAGTTTTCTGAAAGAGACTAACGGCCTCCACCACCTCCACACGGGTGTAACGATGCACTCTGCAAAGTGCTTCTTTAGTCCATGCGCCTTCAGATAGCATAAGTCGTGAAGATGCACCCTTCTTACACCCTTTTTTCTTAGAGTGCAGGCGCTGTCGATGAAAAAAGTATACTAGCATCATCAATATATATTATGTATATCTCATCTCTGTAGATGTAACTTATGTACACAATAAAAAGGAACGGGTCAAGATTACTACCTTGAGGAACACCCCTACTGATGTGATTCAAATCTGAGCGGAAATGTTCTATTTGGATATATTGATGATGATCGCGGTAATTTTTCATGAGGCTTAGACAGTGCCCTCTAATACCTTAAATGTCAAGCTTTTCAAGTAGTATAGAATGATGGATACAACAAAGGCTTTGGTGAAATAAATATAGACTTGATATAGAATGAATTCTTTTTGTCGAACGCATCTACGCTTTTCCAAGATGCTGCCTTGTTACTTCAGCGGCGCGTCCCCGAGAGAGTGCAGTCGCTATTTTGGAGGTACAGGAAGCGATGAAAGTCATTCTACGCTCTACGGGGCGTCGCCGCCAGAAGCTCAGCTAGTTTGGGCGTGTTCTCAATTGCAATGTGCGGATTTCGAAGTGAGCTCTTCCACCACGCGGCCAGAAACCTCGAATGGACCCCGCTGCCACATATGCCGCGAAGCGCACCCCCGGGCTGGCGGAAGCCGTTACAACTGTTTCGTTTTCAGGCCGGTGATACCATGTGATGGCACCAACTGCGACGGTGTTCCCAGCACCCTTCAGGCGGTCGCGACTACAATGATTAAGTAATACCAATAACTCGGTTTCAAAATCCGACTGCTCCGATCCCATCGTGGAATGGCCGGCATGGTGCTCCGACCTACTATGCGACGTCGGACCACAGCGGCAGAATCGCGCCCCTACGTCCTCTCCCGTCACGCGGGACGCGACGGCGTCTGCCGCGGAGCACGTTTTAGGAAAGGCGCGCCGCGCAGACGCCTTTCGCCGCGGCTTTGTTTCGGGAAACAGAGGAGCGCACGGCGGAGACGCCTTCGGCGATGACGTCGCTCTGCCCGCCGCTCATCAAGGCCGTCGGCAGCCCGTCTTCGCGGCCGATTAGGTAAATAGCGAGGCAGGAGGTTCACGGTTGCGACAGTGTACACACGCGCGCGCACCGGCGGCCGCGACGGCGACCAAGACGCCGGCGACGTCGGGATGCACGGTCTGTGTGTGCGCGGGGGCTGCTGCGCTCACGTTGCCTCGAGAGGCGTGCTCTTTATCCCCCGCGGGCGGGGGGTGCCCCCCCAGTCTCTTAGGGGGTTGCTTTTGAAAGGCGGAATTGTGTCAAGTATAAGTTGCGTCGTCCCCCGCCGCGAACCTCAAGAATCAAGCATTAGGCGCGGGGACAGTGTTGCGCGCGATGAGGCAACGGGCCAGCCATGCACGAGGCGGGATATCGCGCTCGCCCCCTCACGAGTGTAGTATTATTCCGCTTCTGCAAGGAGCTGTATATACACTCAGACCGTCATCCAGCTTGTGTTTGGCGTGCTGTATGCCTGCGGTGAGAATGGATCCAGATATCTGCGCCAGGTGACGGAAGAGTTGGTTTTGGTCACTCTGGCGCAGGACATCCTCGTCTCTTAATGCTGCATCGCGATAAAGTTCTTTCTCTCTCTCTCTCTCAGCAGGAAGACTGCTGACCACGTGAAATCAAGCTCAGTATCGTTTTTTTTTTGCTCACTGTTAACTGGCTTTCAGTACGATGTCCAAGTTCAATAAGCTGCACACTCTCACTTGTAGCACATTATAGAAGAAAAAAATGCCACTTACTCTTAGCAGTCGTTAAATGTTTGTCACGCAGACGCAATACTACTTATAGTACCTACCGGTAGTATATTTCGCTGCAGATGTGTCCGCTTTGCAGGGATCAGCTTGTGCAGTGTCTGACATGGCAGTGCTCTTTAGACCTTAAAGGCGCCGCTTCTGACGCTCTCAGTAGGGGCGTCGCAAGCGCTCTTTAGTGAGCATTCAGGAAAAGCAGGAGGTAAACAAACACGATGATCTGCTTTTGAATGAGGATCATCTTCTAAAAACGCAGGAAATAGAAGAAAGCAATTCGTCAGAGACATCACATGAAGTAGTAAGGAAAGGCAAGCCATGAACATCTTCAGAAGTATAGTCCGCTCACGATAAGTGATGGTGTTTTATGGAGCGAGCATATCGTTTTACCAAGCGCAAACACTATGATATGAACTCCGAACAATACTTATAGATAACTTAAGGAATATTCAAAATAACATGCGAACAGAGTCACAGGTTTGTGAAAACGGCCATAACTGGGCAGTAGTATTAACAACTTTGACAAAAAATCGGACAGTGCTACATAAAGGTGCATAGCTAACGTCAGAGGATTTTTTTCTGTTTTCAAAGCGAATTTTCATGATCGATTGCCAGCGAACGCCAACGCTCGCACAGGCAGTATGTGAGGATGTGGTTCATGTATTTGGCTGTGCTTCCATATACTTTGCGCGTTTTTAATTCTCTTGATAAAATCGTGACCACTCCAGCGCCACCGAATGGGGACAAGCTCATAAATCACGCGAATGCATCGCACCGTAAATGTGTCACGACTGTCAACGCCCTCGATCCCAACCGGGAGCGAGAGGGGAAGGCAAGTATTGAGAACGTAAGAGAAAACATGGAAGTCCTTGTGCGCTCGACGAAGTGCGTCACGGCACGTTCTGAGGAGAAGGAAAAATAAAATCAAAACAAGAGTGGTAGACGCGAGAGAAGCATAGGAGGAAGAGAGGGGGAAGAGAGGGAGGGAGAGATACATCAAATTAGGAGAGCCTTCGAGAAGCCTCAAACCGGGCGCCTCCTCGGACTGGAGCCCACGACCTCTAAGCTTGCGAAGCACTATCATGTGGTGCAGTGTATCTGCGGGCGCACATTAGAGAGAGAAAAAAAAAATTAAGTAAAGAGATGAGAAAACTTTATCCCGCGACCCAGGTCCCGGTCGCTGCTTCAAACTGGCGGGTTGAGGCCCGCAGCTGAATACGAAAAGAAAGAGGAGAGCACGAAAGCAAGAACATTGTTTCTCACCTGCACACATGTCGGTGCTTGGTCCTGCATACTTTCCATGAATTTCATTTAGCACGCCTTTCGCTCCAAGTGTAAATCAGGTGCTTCACGAGGATATTTTGTTTAATGTTCCTTTCTCTTCCCTTTTGCAGACGGAGGAGGAAGCTTCCTCTAAGGGACATTTGTGAACGGAAGGGATAATAACGCCATGTA
Organism: Amblyomma mixtum; assembly: GCF_055824585.1. Taxonomy (NCBI): domain Eukaryota; kingdom Metazoa; phylum Arthropoda; class Arachnida; order Ixodida; family Ixodidae; genus Amblyomma; species Amblyomma mixtum. The sequence goes on from NC_143014.1 coordinate 68,622,001, forward strand.
TACGAACTACGAAAAATTACGGTGAGAATGTTTATGATGCAGAAAATGGCGCTCCATAAACGCAATGACAATTGCGTGAAATGTGCGACTTTCCTTCAACTCAACAAGAAATTCGCTCGGTTGGCATTTTGCATGGCGCCACGACAGTAAAACTGCGGCAAGTGTGCGCTATAGCGAAATTCGCGCTAATCTTACGCTCAGTTAAATAGCCATTTTTAAAAAGCAAATTGAAAATTAAAAACAACCGCTTCATTACACGTATCTTTTCCATTAATTTATCAAGGGCGCAACATCGCGTGTCATGTGTTATTGCCATTGTGTAATATGGGGAAAAAGGTCTCCACAATGCGCGGATGGCGATCTTGGCATATAGCTGCGACGCGTGCCGACGATCGTCTCACTCTAATGACACACGTTAGTGAACTGAAATCCAACTTTCACCGTCACAAGTTTGTTTTCAAACTACCTGCCGATAACAAAGCAATGCGCTTTGGTTGGTGCCCTAACGTCCTGGGAACTTTAATTCGCAATGGTAAACGTATCCAACAATTACGGACAAAAACATTTTTGCACAGAAAACCTCTTATGAAGTCAATTTTTTCATATAATGAAAATTTCCCTATAACAAGCAATATATCCGCAGATCACCCGACGGCAGTCTTGATTTTTTTTTCTATTAATGTTCTTGCTATCGTCAAAAGCGTTCCCGATTGGTTTTCTATAGGAGTAGTAACTGTTCGATGCAATCGACTGAAACACTGTAAAAGAAAGATTTTGCTACATACCAGAAGAATGGACCTTTACCTTAAATATTTCCATAAAAGTACCTTACAATTTTGCAATTTTCAAAATTTTTTTCCCCGAAATTGTCGGACATGTACCCGTAGTTTATTTCCCTGTGATGCATATGGCCTACACAGTGCGGAATAACAATGTGATCTCTCGCGAAATCTGTCGTGCCTATAAACCCTTTCCACCGGCTAAAACTGCCAGCGATGCATGGCACCTTATTAGGCGGCAAACCCTTTTATGGCCATTTCCCGTGCAACCTATAATCTCGAGCCTATAATCTCGAGCGTTCATGATCACAAGCCATTCCCTTAACAAAGATAGGCCGTCGCTAGAACATGGAAGCCTGAAACGGTAAAAAGAAAATCTTTCTATTTCTAATTCTTCTCTGTCATTTATCGGCTTTGATTACAAGCTCAAAACTGCGTGCGCCTACTGTGTTCCTCTGCGAATGTTTCAACCAGTTCTGGAGCTTCTGCGCGTCTCGAAATAGCCCCCTCCGTTCCCGCTTCCCTCTCCGGGTTTCCCTCGCTGTTCTCCTCCTGCTGACCTCCTCCCCCTGCGCTGCTCCTCCCCCCGGAGGAGTTGTCATGTGAGTGCAGATCATCGCCGCCTAATTTCTCTGCCTACTCAACAAAGAGCCCTCTTTCTGCCGGCGGAACTTCTGCGCTTTCAGACGTGGCATAGGAAACAAGAAGTCTGGTGGCAGCATACCACGCACTGTCCTTGCCTCGGTTGCTGCTGCCTAGTACTGCGGAAAATCTCGCAGCACTGACAATGGTGCGCAGGCTGGATGCGTCTGATGAGCGCCGACGCCAAAATTAATCTTCTTTTATTCCTTCCCACCACGCCTGCTCTAAAGCCGGGCTACTCCGTCATCTTCACCTTCCGGATTCCTCCATGGTTGCTGCTGGCGGTTTCTGCACGAGACAATTTCCTGTTCGGCTGTGTAGAACGCACCTCTTCCTTGCTTTACTCGTTGCTGCGACGCCGGCGTGTTCAAAAATAACTTTTGAATAGCTTGGTCTTACTCCTAGCCGGGAACAATTTATCGTCAGCGAGGATCATGACTTAGATACGATTTCCTAGCTGTAGGCGAGTTGTGACGCGACCCCAAGTGCTTGACGAAGATTTTAGTCCGCTTCTTATGAAGGTTTAGTTCCGACGTCTTTAATGATGCTTCCGTCAGGCCCGCTTTTATTCCTGGTCAAACATTTTCAGCACCTGTCGTGCAGAGGTTGGTGAATTTGGGCCCAAGAGTAAAGTGATATACTTCGATCAAATTCTTTGCTTCTGTGGTACTGCATGGAAGAAAATGATACTTTTCATATAAAATCAAAATAATTTTTCTGCGCTTAAAGAACAAAGTTCTCCGGTCATTTCACTGTCTCACAAGTATATTGATTTGTCAAGTATTGGTGTATATGAAGGCATACAGAGGTGCAAGCTACCTTTTAATTGGACATTCACGTTGCACGGTGCGTTTTGTACAGCATTCGCTTACTTCGGTGCCACAGATCATCGATATTCCTTCTCAATATACGCTCATTGTGCGTTGACCGGTGCATTCTACGAATTTCACAGCTGGCAGCGCTATGCGAGCTGCAGGTCATGTTAGAACCATAATCGCGGTATGCAAATATCTAGGGCCGTTCGTTTCCGGGTAGAACCCGTTTCGACTCGATTCTTGTACGCCGAACAGATTTATCAAAAATCAGTTTAAACCCAATTTCTACTCGAAAATCAGCTTTCTATAGGGAACTTAGTTTTCTTATATACAAAGCTGAATACCCCTCACGAAAATCAGCACCTGTCTTGTGCTTAACATAAAAGAGGTCTTCTGTCAGCTGATCATTTTAAACTTTTTTAACGCCTTTTAATTGTGCCGAGAGAATGTTCGAACAGTGAGTTTTGGAACCGAGAAGTCGGATCGCAAGTACACTGATCAAATGTCTTATTGATGTCACTGTACTAAGCGCTAGCCACGCTGCGACGTTCTGCTACAAGGCTGTTCTGCGTTAAAATGGTCGCTGTAACGTTGAATGGATATTTTTGCAGAGTATAAACAAAAGCAGGCAGGTCTTAAGCGGGCGCCAGAGTGGTGCAGCAGATTATAAAGTTTGCGGCGAAATGATTGCAATAAATTAAAAAAAAAAAGAATATATGATTTGGCAAAACTGTTGCAATACTACAATGTGCTCTTTCGGTATCTTTGCGAAAGCACGTGCAAGAAATATAACAATTCATGCCCTGTACCAAAACGAGCGCTTAAACTAAATTGTCTTTTGCTACGAAATATAACCCGATAAAAGTCGAATTATGGAAAATTGTGCTCAATAACCCGATTCGTACCCGAATTTGAGCCATAAGGGGGCTGCCTGATTTTTACCCCCCGAGTTCCTGAGAAAATAAAACGCGAAAACGAAGGGTCCTATAAAATAGAATGGGCACGAGTGAAGCGAATTCCTTCTTGTCACTTCGTATAAAAAAAAAAAATACTAGAAAAAGACGGGTTGTGTGCAAGTTTCACTTCGGCTTCATCTTTCGTGACAAGGCAAAATTTTAGCCAGCGCTTTCAAAGGCTAAGATGTGGCAATGCAGAAGTCAGGTATCCAAACGGCGAAAGGAGGTGAGACTTTCATTTTCTATATCTTAAACTGCTGAACGTATTGCGTATCACCCACTTGATACTTGGCGTGGTGGGCAACCAAAGCCATTGCAGCATGTCAGTCAGGCGGCTTCAGTGTTTCTGCGATTTTTCTTGCGAAGCTGCGTTATGAGCGTGGATAGCTTGATGATGAAAGGAAAGAAATATAGGTGGCGGGGGGACGGAGGGCTTTAACCTGCTCTGGGACGTCACCAATAAGTAACCTAGAAGTTCATGTAGCAATGCTGATTGTAGACCTATATATCTTTCTCAGTGTTTTTCGGGGTTAAGGTCACCAACACTTCCTTATGCGAGAAGACATGTCGGTTTTCTTGAGCAAAAGTAAGGATAAAAATGTTTGTCTTTGATACTTTTCTTGCTCCCTGAAAATAGCTGTCAGTCGCTGCAGACGACACCTTTTCATGCAGTTTAAGAACCTATTGTCCTTCGTTACCGCGGAGATACCCTTTCGTAGAAGGAGATTCGCAGATAGGACGAGCTCGTGAACGCATACGTGACGGGATTCCGTGTCGACGGACCGTCATCCTGCTGGAAGCCTTCACGTGATGAAAACAGCAGGCGAGGAGGCGAACGAAGTTTGGCAGCAGAGCTGCGAGAAACAGCGTAATCAGGTATACTTACGTGCACCTGAATTCTTTTTGGCAGCTTGTACAGATCGCATTTGGTGTTTGTATAGTGGTTATGGTCATCCTCAAGCGCGTGCGCTGAAAACTATAGAAACGAGAATGCCTTGGTTGCCACGCAGCGAAAATTTTTATTCAAAGTCCACGGACTCCAGAAGAGAGGTTGGGGGGGGGGGGGGGGGGGGGACGGTAGCCTCCTCCAAAAATTTCTGCCGAGTGGCTGAGCTCCCACAGTCTCCAACTGTTCGCGCTCAGGTCTGGTTTCTGACAAACGCCTAAACTATAGGGCGTTATTAATGTAAAGCATCATGTGAGTGAGCTAGTTGGCTTCATATAGTTAGTCTTTAAGGTTTTCGTTTGAGTAACCTAAACGAATCATGTCACAAAAGAAGTAATTGATTGGCTGACCGCTGTTCATAATAAGCACGATTAGTACAATTGAAACACTCTTTGTACAAACTTGTCCAATGCAGATAGTCACCTCTCTTGTATGTATGTCTCTTAAGGTGCCCATGTCAATATAAGTTTTATATGCAATAAACAAATAGACCATTGAGCAGTGCAGATAAAAAAACAAAAAATTCACAAATATTAAAATATATAACAGTCAATAAATAAAAAGTAAATGCATATCACAGCTAAATAAATAAATAAATGCATATAAATAAATGCTAAATAAATAAATGCATATCACAGCTGCTTCTTACCAGTACTCACCTATGGGGTAGAAACTTAGCGCTAATGCGAAGGCTTGAAACTAAGTTGAGGACAGCGCAGAGAGCTATGGAAAGGAACATTACAGGTGCAACTTTTAAGAGATGGCAGGACAGCAGAATGGGAAGAAACGCGAGTTAATGATATACTGTTTGAAATCAAGAAGAAGAAATGTGTACGGGCACAGCATATAATGCAAAGGCAAGGAACCTATGGTCCCTTATATATAACATAACAGAATGGGTTTCAAGAGGAAGCAAGTGTAGCAGGGGGCGGGAGGAAGTCAGGTGGGGGGATGAGATTAGGAAGTTTAGAGGGTCATGTGGGCGCAGCTGGCAGAGGACAGGGTTATTTGGATAGATATGGGAGACGGCCTCTGTCCTGGAGTGAACGTAGCTCGGCTGCTGATGATGATAGACTTAACGATACGTTTGTGCCATAGTTTGAATAGTCGACATTTTTAGAATAGTAACAAATCCGCACAGGACTACTGGACTCTAAATAAGGCACAAATCACTGATCAAGTAAGACTGAATGAAGGCCGGATATATGAACCTAAAAGTGTGTGAATGACGAGCAGCGGGCCCATTTAGGGCGGAAACTACCGGTGTCATCTGAAAACTGCCATCGGTCTGCGTCTGCACGCTCGGAATGCAGGCGCTGACTGATGTCACAAAGGGGCGTTTCTCGAGTTGCACCGCAAGTCGGATGGGACGCGCGTAGCTGTATTTCCTATTGTGAATATTTCACCTACCGTGGCTCGGCAGCATGACCAAAGGCGCGAGGCTCGGGTTTACACGCATGGAACCTAGAAGCCAGCGAACGCGACCAATGGGGGGCGGCGAGGCTCGCTCAGTGCTGCTCGAACGAGCATCTGCGAGATCGACGCGTGCGCAGCGCGCATCCCAGCGCATTAAAGGGAAAAGGGGCGCGCCAAACCGCTCGGGCAAGAAACAAAGGACGCCGCCGGGGAGCGCGCGCGCCCGACCACTCGCTGTCGTCATCGCGCCTCCCCCTCCTCGCGAGCTCTCGACGAGCGCGCTCCTCGGCAGCGCGGCGAGAACGAGACAGGCATCCCAAACATGCTTCCTTTCCCGAGCCGGCCATACATCACGCGGCAAGTTCAACTGCCACGAGACAACCAGCCGCGCAGTCCTCGCGAGTGCCCGACAAGAAGAGAGAAAGCCAACTGTAACGAGAGAATTACAAACAGTAGCAGCAAGCGCAGGCGCGGCCGTCAGTGCGTACAGCGGCGCGGTGGAGGGAAAACAAAACACCAAGCTGCCGGCGACCAGATTGTTCTTTCTAAACTGCTCCGACAACCAACTTTGTTTCGAAAATACCTCAGCTCGTTTCACGCGTGAACTCCGGGAGCCGTCGACGAGCGGCCGGGTGCGAAGAGACCGGGGAGCGGGACGCGCAGTAAGCAAGCGCCACCGCGGCTAAAACAAACAAGGCTGCCGGAGCCAGCCAGCCGAGGGGCCGTTCAATTATGTAGCGCGCCGCTAAAGCGCTGGATGCAGCAGCGACCGCGGTGACGCCGTTAGGGCCCTCCGCTCATTGCCGACGCGCACCGGACCCTCTCCGGGCCTAATGCGGCGAGCAGCAAGCGAGCAAGCGCGCGCGGCGGTCGCAGCCACCAAGAAAATGGCGCGCGCGCGCGTGCATGGGTCCGCTGCCGCGAGACTGCTGGGGCGGAAGGACAGCAGGGCCCGCTTAATTGAATATATCACGACCCGCGACGAGTCTCATTTGCTTCTTTAATTAGTTCGTTGCTAATTGCGCTTGCACGGACGAGCGTTCGCAGCCGGCCCGCTCGAGTCCCTCGTTTTCTGTTGTCGCCCGCTGCTTGCATGGCCGACTCTGGGCTCGGGCGACGCCTGCTCTGGCCTCAAATTGCCGCCGTCGCCTATCGGGCCTACCCGCGACACTGCGGGGAAGCTGCTATGTCGATGAATGGGCGATGCGCGAGCACAATGTACCGAAATGAACTAGCCGAGGCAAACAGAATCAAGAGAGATGAAGCGAATTCTGTGGCCAATTTCACCTATGGCCATCCTCGAGAGGTAGTGCGTGAGCGCTTAAACATTACCAGCGCCAAAGCAGTCTCTGTCATTGTGGGGTGGACTTTCGGTCAAAACACGTGCTGAAGGTGAGCCGCGCACGTATCCCAAGACATTAATTGACAAGCGGGCGAAAAAGCGAGAAAGAAAGGCTGCAGCAACTTTCGGTGAGGTAGCTTCGTTTCATAGCACGCAGCCGACGAACGACCGAGAATCTCGCACGATGTGGTAACAGCAAGCGCCAGACTGTGCATTCGACAACCATGCAGTCAGCTGCCCTCATATGCTATTCACAAAGCTAAGCTTGGCACACGTATCAGAAACAAAACTGAAAAACTCAACAACAGTTGATGCGTCTTGAATGCAGTCGCTTTGCAGGCGCGACATCGTTTCGGTCTGTTTGCAACGACGCGGTCGCGTGGCCCGCAGCGTGATTTGCATTTTAATGAATCGCAATGACGTGAAGGCGCCGATGACACAATAAAACGTTCGCACTTTACTGAAATTGAATCCATGCAGCGACGCGCGAGGGACGCACTGTGGCATACACGCGAGCGCTCCCTGGTGCAGTATAGCGTACGGCTCGTTGCCGCGAGGAGGACGCGAGGCCACCGTGCCAACCGTGCTGCAGTGCGCGCAATGGTGCCGGCCGGTGTTACACGATTCGCCGCAGTGGCAAGCAGCGTTCCGCCACAGGGAGCTGGTCGCCGCCGCCGCCGCCGCATTCCTGAGAGAGCTACCGGGCGCGCGCCCGGCTGCGCCTTGGTCCGCCATTCATCTTCATTGCTTACGGACAGACAAACCTCGCGCGCACGGGAGCCGGGCCGAGGCAGCCCCCGCCCAGAAAGGAGAGAGCGGTGTCAGTTCAGGGCTGCGATGATACAGTTGAATGTTCACAGCTCCTTGCGCGGCTGCCGCGATTTTCTGTCCGATTACCCCGGCGGGGCGCGGGCCACCCCGCCGTCGCCGCACCAGCGCCGAGTGGTGTGCAGCCCGGTGTATATATGCACGGGGATGGGCGGCGCTGTGATGTCACCGACCTGGATCGTAGCTCCGTCCCCTTTTATCCTTCCCCGGCTTTCTGCAGCCGCATTGTTGCTGCAGCTGAGCGATGTCCGCACGCCAGTGTGGTCACCCAGATCGCGCATGAGGAGCTCCCAATACGCCTGGCTTCCGGGAGCCTGACGCGCTTCGGCCGAGCAGTTAGACACGCTGGCGGATTAAGTGCCTTCATTTCATTCGCGACGCTTCCTGCCCGGAGGTGCGCGCTTCGAGGGGGGGAAGGAGAGCAAACAAAAGGGGAACCCCTCATTGTGGCAAATTCTAAACGGGCTCTGTTGCTCCCGTGATTTGCCCGTGGTGAATGGCGGATGTTGTTGATGTCGGATAAAGGGAGACGTGTTCTCGAACCTCTTCTTCGAGTGGCGTGCTTTCTATAGTGAACGCAAATCTTGATTCCGCTTCAATTCTTTAAAATGGTGCAGTTGTTTCCAGCGCGGTCCCGAACTACCAAAGAAAGATTGTCCTTTCTACCAATACAATACAAAGTCAATACAACCTAAAGATTGTATTGTCGACCTGTCTCATGTATGAAGCTTATCTTGACTGTGGGTGAATTCACTGTGAAGAAGGCTCTATATAGTATGTCAATCTCTCATGATTTCAGTTTTAACTTCAAATCACGACGCACGCAAAAGAACACAAGATGACCTTTCATGGGATCCTCTATTTGTTCATTTTGATTCGCGTACGTGCTACGGACTGCTTGATCGTACATTGTGTGCAGGATTCTCGCTCTTCACCTGACCGAATATATTTCTAATACCAAGGTATATAGCTGATGCCTGTTGTCACTACCGTGTACTTCTGAGCACATGCGGCTTTAGGCACTCTTCTGTGTTTTATTTTTGCCCTCGCGACAAACGCGACAACGTGCATTGCGCCAAACAGCAGGTCGACAGTTCCACTAAAGTGTCATTGTCAGTGACTCGCAGACACGCTAAGCAGAGATTTCACATTGTTCCTGGGCAAACGGGGGCACGAAAAATGACCCATCGCAACTGGCACTGGGACGGTGTGAGAGAATGCAGGCGTCGCGAGTCTGGCTCAACGCCGGAAGTTCCTTCGCAGCCGGTCGGCGTGGCTCAGGTGGTCCGGGCTGCGGCGGGAGCGCTTCTTCCCTGGAGACTCCGCGGGCGCAGCAGCTCCTTAGAAGGACCGCGAACGAGGCGGGCGCCCCTCGCGGCGCGAGACGGGGGAAGCAGAAGAAAGCGCGGGGTAACTTTGCGGATCTCATTTCTTCCCGGCAGACGCTTCCCCTCTCGCTGCAGGTTTACATAGATGCGGCCCGTAATGCGCTCGCTAATGCGTCACCGGGAAATCTCAGACGTCAGTTGGCGAGCTGCGCGCTCTTTCTGCCTCCCGGGACACAAATTAGGCCTCAATTTGCGTCGGGACAAGAAAGGCGCCTCTTGTGCGCCTCTGCTCGGCACAAAGCGCGCCCTTGCCGGCCTTTCTTCTTCTTTCCCGGGAAACGGACCTCGGGCTAATGAGCCTTGGGGCGCCGGGCTCCGCAGGGCCGCCTCGTCGCCTGCGCAGACGACGGCGCGCGCGCCCTCGCGACGCCTAATGACAGACGTCAGATGATCGTGCGCGATAATCTGGCCCCGAGGAGTAGCGCGGCCCAGCGCCCAGCCCCGGCCCGGGCCCCGGGATCCCACAAATCATTAAGAGGGGCCCGGCACAGATGCTGCGTCGGGGCGTAGCAGTATTTGGAGCGCGGCCTCTCTCCCGCATGGGAGCCGCCTTCCCCTCCTGCACCGGTCCTGGTGGCTCCCGGGAATCCTTATCGCGACTTGCGCGGACACGGGGCGCGATGGCGACGTGAAGAATAGTCGTTGGCTGCGCGACGTCCGGATGAGGACGCCGATAGGACGGCCCGGCTGCTGCTCCAGAAACATTTGGTTTGCATTTGCACCGGATAGCCTATCGCGACGACGAGGTCTCGTAACGCGGCCTCCGAGACGTGCGTTTCTATGTTTCTTTTGCCACGGCTGCCGCTCTTCTCTTTTCCACTTCATTTTTTTCTTCCGTCCCGCGGCGGTCGCCGGGGTTTTTCTTGCATCAGTTTCGAGTTCCCAGCGGTGAGTGAAAGGCGCCCTAAGAAGAAACGTCAGCCTCCGGATGCCGGTTGGTGCTTCACGTCGGCCCTTTGACAAATGAGCGCCGCTATACGGCCGTGCCGTCTGCACCCGGCCCGGCGCGTTACGAAATTGAGCTTCTTCGTTCCGACGCAGGTGTGCAGCGCGGAGGTAGAGAGCTCCCATCGCGAGATACGGTCTCGGCGGTGCCCAAAGGCACGCGATATATATACACGAAGCATCACCGGCGTCTCGGGAACTCCGAGCCCCAACTTCAGCGCGCGGGCATCCTCGTTGCCCAATCTTCGGGCTGCATCGCGGGCGGCCCGCAAAAGTCATTAATTAATTAAGAGAACTGAAACTGCCGCTCGAGACTCGCTTCTTGGTTTACTCACTCCGTGCCCTTATTCCAGGGCCTAAAATAAGCTTCGCATCTGCCAGTGCTCAAAGGCTGCGGGAAGTAGCGTGGTTGCGATACCAGATACGCAATAATGCAAACAGGAAATGGTTTAGTCACGAGACACCGCCGCTTTCCTCCGCATCTTGTGAAGTCGGGGCTCTTCAGGAAATTTCTTATTTCTCATGCCGCAAGGCTAATGTGCCTTGACTTATTAGGGTGTATGCGCTTCCTCAGGGACAAAACTTTCTTGTCTGGCAGTACAGTTGCGCAACCATGCAGTGTGTGCGATTACTATTCTAAAGTAACTTCGTGTTAGCTAACAAATGAAGGATGTCAGCAGTAACCGAAACTAAGGAAAGCATAGGGGAATGTTTCTAACTCTTACTTTATTTGGTGTGTGTGTGTGTGTGGGGGGGGGGGGGGTTGATCAGTGGAAAATTAATAGTGCAATTATTTTATACCTAAAATCTAATTGATTAAAAAGTACAAGAAAAAGAATAGAGGGGACCCTTAAGCTCTGCCTTAAGGGCATGGCACGATAGCGTTCATGGGTCCCTTCAGCGGCCTGGGGTCCGCTTTGAGCATCACTTAGGAGACAGGGACACTGTTGTTTCTTTCACCATACAATAACTCTTAACTTACTCTTAAAGGGACAATGAGGAGAAAACAAAGTTGCCTTGTTTCGATAGAATACCATTTTCTAAACTGAAAAACACAACTCTTTCTGAAAACAAAGCTCTTTTAGGGTATATCAATAACTAAAGTACAGGTGTCGACGTCACAGGCCACTCTCGCAAGTACAAGCGCGATGATGAAATAGGTGTGAAGCACCACAGATCTCTGAGGCTGACAAGGGTGCGTGAAGAATACCTGTTTGACTTTTTTTGCCAGACCGCCGCCTCAGCCCTCAAATGCATCGCACGCTGTGTGGGGATGAGGTCGCTGAATCCAGACCGCAGTGCTTTGCGAGAACTTCTTTGTCGGAATCGGGAACGGGATCCATCGTAACGTTTGTGCGAACGTAAACAAAGCGGCGACTGCTGATGGAGGCCTTCAACGTCCGGCCGGCAGTGGCTTTTAATTTCGGCTGCTGCTGGCGGGAGCGCAACGCTCGCCGCAAACAACCAAGGAGTCCTGGCTTCCGTTTCCGCCGCTTTACGTCACTCTTGTCCAATTTCTTCATCGGAGAGTTTCGAGTTTGAATTGTAGCGACGGGAAAAAGTTTTTCAACTTCGAATCCAAATTTTTTTTTAATGCGATGTTGATTGCCTCAGGGCATAAAACGGAATCCAAATTTCTTAGCAGCAAATGCACCTTTCCCTGCTGAGAAGTGGCAACAAAGCGATGAAACGACGAACTATCGAATTTTATTAACAAAAAAAAAAATGTGATTGCGTTGTCCTCAGTGTCCCTTAGAGGATACATTGCGTTAGCACTAGAGATCACTCTGGCCCAAGTGCTCATTCTCGGCTGCCTGAGGTTCTGCCTACATGCCCCATATATGCGGAATTGGTCATTCCCTATACTTTGCATTCATAGACCGCGAGGAGCCATCGCACCACTGCTGGCGCAGTGATGCATCGCTCAATCAATGCGCCACTGTCCCGCGGCATGTCGCAGCTTCAAACACAGCCACCGGTGAGACTTGTGAGACCCATGGTTGCTATTCCCGAGCAACCTCTCGCTACCAATCATTAACTGCCACCTGCCACGGTGGGCAGGTTGTGATGACGCCACAATGTCACGTGACTTAGATGTCATGTGGGCCAGCTGCTTTTCCGCTCACAACGCCGCCTCCGCTAGACGATGATGACGTTATGGTAAACGTTCTGGGATTCATTCTTCAGAGGTACTTGTGTCGAGTGCCCTCGTGAGCTCACTGTCTCGCTGTAGTACTTCACGTGACTCTGGAGAAAAGGTAATTGACGTCCCGCCTTAAGACGGGAAAGAGTATTTGTACATCGTAATTGAAAGCTCCCTCCGCTAACAACCAAACTCCCGCCTAAAACGGCTTCGAGCCCGCATTCATACATTGATTGAGAACTATTTTCGCTTCCGCATCAGCATGTTCACTCCCATGGAGACAGCCCCCGGTATACAGTGGAACATGTTGCCCGTCACGGCGACTCAAGTTGGCGTGCGGCTGTTGAGCCCAGGGCTGCGGGGTGGAATCCCTGCCACGGCGGCCGCAATTTCGACGGCGGGGAGATGCAAAAATACCCGTGTGCTTTGCGACGTTAGAGGAAGTTAATGCACCCCAGGTTGTGAGAATTAATCCAGAGCCCTCCACTATGGCGTCCATCATAGTCACATCCTACGTGCAGCTTCAGGGCGTTAAACCACACATGAAAAGTGGAACATGTTAACAAGTTGTTAAGGCCTGTATCTATATACTGGGTGTTTCACCTAAGAATGTCAGCAGTTTTTAAAAATAGGCGCTTTGGGTTAGAAGAGCGCTTTATTCAATATAGAATTGTCAGCGGTGGTGAGCATCAGCGGTGGTGAGCACACTGGGTAACTAATGTTAAACAAGGAACTTTTAACACTGACTGTTAAGGTCCTGGTATAATGTGAAATGTATAGCCCAAGTTAAGTAATAAGCATATCGATTTTTGTACTCTTCAAAATGCCTTTCTCGTCGCAGCTGCAGCGCAAGGAACTTTGGTGCCACATCCGAAATCGCGCTGCCGGAGAGAGCACTAGCCACACGCCTACGACCGCAAGTCACACGTCAGCGCGCCTCTGACGTGATCTCTGCCTGCTCGCCGCTCCCATTCGGGCCCTGAGAAATGCTGCGGCCATAAAGACATTTCCAGAACTCTAAAAAACCTTTATGCATATTACTTTAAGTGAGCTGCACATTTCTCAATAAATTAGGACCTTAACAATTATTAGTTAAAAAGGTAACCGTTGAATAGCAGTTATCCAACCTACTAGTCAACACGTCTTAAACGTATTCTGATGCACACCACCGCTCACAATACTATGCCGATGAGGGCGGTCTTATAAATCAAAAAGCCTATTTTTATAAATTGTTAACAGACTTAGTTACGTCCGACCTGAATGAAAACTACACGCCTCTCTGAGGCGGAAAGCTCCCAGTCAGGCAGGTCGTAAAAAAATATTTCATTAATCCTTTGATGCTGATGCCGCTTGCGAAATATTTAAAGAAATAATATGCTGAAGGCTCACTGCTCGAATACTCCTGCTAGCGTATTTGGCTAGTATTGGTGAATTTTTCGATTTCTATGTCAAGGATTTTCTCTTCGGATGCTGCAGCTTCGCTGCTTCGGATAGGTGCTAAACACCGGGCCGGTGGTGGTGGCAGTGGAAAGCATTGTCCACTAGGACCGCTAGTCCGAGGCTGCAAAAGGGAGAACATCAATGGGGCAATGCAGTGCCACTGAGGATGAGCTGGGCCGCGAAATATATTATGCGTAGGGGTGCCTGAAAGTCAACCGCACCTGAAGGTATTGCATAGTGTGCGGATAGAAATGCTTGTGTAGGGTGTTGAAGTGAGGTATTTTATGGGCAATGCCACAAGCTGTGAGGAGCCTCCGTGTAGCCCGCGGTACGTACACGAAGGGCTGCGCTGGCGGTGATAAAAGTGGTGGAGGAAATTCCGCAATGGCATGCACTTGAGGTCAGCGCGGCTCCAGGTGCTCCAAGTACACAGTTTAAATTGCGCTGCATTCAAAGTGCTAGACGTACTGTGAACGACGAATAGCTACAAACGTACAATACATGCTTCATGAAAACGCAAAAAATAAGTAAATGCCGGCAAAATGACGATTGGTGCGAGCCAATTTTAGACCGAGAATTTTACTCCGCCTGCGCTGTTGGTCACTCGTGGGTTCTAATACCGAAATATCGACCCTTCTCCAGCTTCTGATATCTCGAAGTAAGAACGTCACAGGAATATGACAGCAAGGGGAGATATAAGTTTAATGATTGGAAAGGCAAAGATGTCGGCCGGAAAGATGAATATCTGGCCTGCGACTCTGCACTGGGGAAGTGGAAGAGGAGAAAAAAAGAGAGCCGTGATGGATGACAATGTGGTGAGAAGAGAGATGAGAATATTTACATGCATTTTTGATGGCATCACGACCGCGAGTCGAGGCCTGTGTCACTCAAAAAGCTGAAAACGCCCGCATTGTCTGGGCTGCTTTCCAACCCTGCGGCAAAACGCCTTGCAGTAAGTCCTCCGAGAGTGGCCTGGTGTCTAAACGCTTTAAGGAAGCGACCAACTTTAATCTTTCGCGCGCATATACTGGACACACAACGAGTTCCACAGTCACAGTTTTGCCAGAAGTGGAACAGTCTGGGTGTCCGCTCCTTCCATTAAATGGAAGTACTTTCTCGTGAAAGGGACGTCTAAACGGAGTCTATGCACCAAGCATGCATGACGACAGGGAATTCCACGCAGAAGCGAAAATTTCATTGCCGGATCTAGTCTTTTAAGGCGGATGTGCCGAACGTCTGGCTGTGCTCAGTATCTCGCCATCGCACTCTTCAAAAGTTCGAAAGAAGAGTTTGAGTTTACGGAATCATGGAGGTTTAACCGTATCCCCGCAAATTTCTGAATCTCATCCGCCCACCTAACTTTCTGCCGCCCCCTGCTACGCTTGCCTTCTCTTGGAATCCACTCGGTTACCCTTAAAGACCAGCGGATATCTTACCTTCGCATTACATGCCCTGCCCTAGCCCACTTTCTCTTGATTTGAACTAGGATGTCATTAACCCGCGTTTGATAATTGGAGAGACATGGGAGAGGCCTTTGCCCTGCAGTGGGCGTAGTCAGGCTGCTGCTGCTGATGATGATGATGGAAGTTTAACGTCCCAAAGCGACTGAGGCTATGAGGGACGCCGTAGTGGAGGGCTCCGGAAATTTCGACCACCTGGGGTTCTTTAACGTGCAAGGACATCGCACAGCACACGGGCCTCTAGAATTTCGCTCCCACGAGATTAGACCGCCGCTACCGGGATCTAACCCGCGTCTCCGAAGAATAAAAGTGATGTCCGGTCCTGAGGAAAGCACAACTGTAGGGAGGCCATTGCTAAGAGCGCGCTTTGCTTCAGCGTCGACCCTCTAATTTCCATCGATCCAGCAGTGTCCACGGATCCACTGAAAGACTATGCGATGGCCTTTTTCTTGAGCAGATCTTAATGGTCTTAGTGGTCACTAGTGCCAGAGACTGGTAGGCTATGTGGCGTAGAAAACGTCCCAAAATCTGTAGCGCATGTTTTGAGTCTGTGAATAAGGACCACGCTTGAGGTGGCTCCCTAAAAATATGCCAACTCGCTTCCCGAAGGGCCACAAGCTCAGTAGCGGTTGATGTTGAATTATATCCTAGAACGAATTTGAGAATTATCTGCCGAATTGAGCTGACAGCAAGGCTCTAGAATGGCTTTACCTAATCGCAAAGTGGCCTGCTCATTTTTGTCGAAATGTGCGCGTGTCAGAAATTCATGAGTTGTTCACGCGTGGTGGAATATAAACGCCGGCATGCGGCCACCGTATTGATTTACTTCATGAATTTCTCGCGAACGCGTCCTCGAGCTTTTAATTTGTGTAAACGGCATTTCAGAGCTAAGGAGTTCGAAACATCTGGCAGCACTTTGCAACGACACGGTATGCGCAAGACTATAAAGCACAACCCAAATTGAAATAATGTCACTGGAACGAAAGTAGTCATATCTGAATGCCACTTCGGCTGTTAAATACGTTCGATTCGCCTGTATTACCTGGACTAGTCGCCTTCGCACTGCACTCCGCCATTCGTTTAATGTGTGCAGCCTACCCCCCTCTGCACGACGACACTCTTTTCAAGCAAGCGAAGCTGTGGTGCAGCGAAACTCTGCACTTCCTCGAGTGCTAGTGCCGATTTCGTGCACAAGGAGACTGCAGCATGGCAGCATGGAAGCAGTCGACGCCGACGGGTAGGTGGTGGTGCCGCGAATACGATGATTACCCAATAATCGGCGTAGACGGCCAAACTGTTCGCGCAGACAACGGATGCGCATATTCAACACCAGGTATACGTAAATTACACAAAGTGTTTCACCTAAGACTTTACACAATTTTTAAAAATACATGCGCTTTTGAGAATCGTGCAGGCAAAGCAACCTCTCCAGTGCACGTAACTCGTCGAAATAGCCAAAATTTGTTGGGCCACAGCGCCTAGAGTAAGCGCGCTTTCGAAATTCTAAAAACTGATATCTATTACTGGCGATGGGCTACACGCGTCTCAGTAATTAAGCAGCCTAACAGTATTAGCTAAAATGTGAACTATTCGATATTATTTAACCAGCCTGCTAGTTCGCACGTCTTAGCTCTATTCTGATGTACTACAGCACTGACAATGCTATGCCGACAAAAAGCGCTCTTCAAACTCAAAAACGTCTATTTTTTTTGGGCAATGTGGCCGCCGTTGGGGCTCGTATGACTCCGGTTGCTCTTCACGTGGAACCTCTCGCGACCAGTCGTAACTTATGTGCCACGTCACACAGTGGGCAGCTTGCTCACGATCCGGGGGGGGGGGGGGGGGGGGGGGGGTGATGACGCACCAAGGTCATGTGACCTAGGGGGCAGTGGTCCACCTGCTTTTTCCGACACACTGACCGCCGCTGAGCGAGACCCTTAACTCTTTCGCGTTAAAAGATGCTTGAACTGGAGTCAAAATTTCGGCTCACATGGTCCTCGCAATATCGCGGTACATGGTTCCTGCCTTCACTGCGACCATCACGACAAATTTTTCTTCTTCAAAAGAGCAAACATGAACACGCACACACCGAACGACATGGAACGACCGACATCTGACAGGTGCTGCAAAATAAGGTCGACTTGCACGGCTTCTGCACTTCGACGTTCGTTTCTGATCGTCGCTTTAGTGGCGCGCCACGGTTGCACTGTTGGAGTGGCGTTTAATGAGCGTGGACCTATTTCTGAACTGACATGAACTGCTGCATGCCGTGCAAGGCGAATCTAACGGACCTGTTGTGTAGGCCCCACCGACACAACATCTGAAGAACGAGTGTCATGCCGGTTCCGTCGACACGACAACGGTTCGATTCAGTGGCGTGACGTAAAATAAGCTATGGAATCCTTCATTGAGCTCCATACTTTGCACGTGGATCACTAGATGCCGTTTCCAATCCAGCATCGCCATCACTGCGGCCCGGCAGAAGAGAGTGTCAATTGATGCTGGTGGTGGCCTGGTGCTACACAGTAAAACATTATCAGGAAATTAGGTAGAATTCGCCCAAACAACCGTTTTATCCTTGTGGGAGTAAACAGCAGCCCTCCGAGCGCGGTTGAGACGCACGTGTCTCTTGAGGGAGGGCATGAGGAAAGAAGATCGCCATTATTAGAGGTCGATCATATTTCGAGGGAGCGCGGGAGCTCGGTTAGCTAAACTATTCCCTACGGCAATTCGCTGAATGTGAATAGGCTTCGCATTGACGAAAGGTTGATGTAAGCTTGAGGACAATATTTGGGACCATGATACCCGGAGAATTTAAAGGATATGTTTGTGGCTTGCTTCCGCTTCTTGAAGTACAAGGTCATAGCAACAACCAGGTAGCCGTTTTCGCTTTTCCTGCTCATTCTTGTTTCTGTTTTAGCGCTTGAAATGAGATCGGTCTGTTTTATAAACATCCAACGCGCATGCCACGCCAAAAAACAGCGTGGAAGTCCGGTTATCACCCTGGTTCTTCTCAACCCCACGTCGCTGGTTACTGAGCACAGACTGCTTGTGTGGCACTTTCCGGTGGCTAAAAGGGGAACTGTTGTGACACCTTCTTTTGCATCATTGCGTCCTATGTTTCTCTCTTGTACATTAAGCTTTGACGATGATCATCATCGCGCGTGTCCTTCCTGCGGCGATCGTGTATGCTCGCCATGGGCCTTGCCGAGCCCCTGGCGCCGGCCAGACACGTCTGACGAGCTCCCCTCTCGCGGGGTCGTTTACGCCCTCGCTGCGTGACGCGAGTCGACGAGCCAAAACTAGAACAAGTGACAGCATCGAATCAAAACGGCTAAACACGAAGAGGAAGAAGGGGGCCACCGCGTCGCCGCGATGGAAGCAGCGGCGGCGGCGGCGGCCCGGAGGTGCGTAGTGCAGAGCTCGGGGCGGGGTGGCGGCAGTGGGGGAGGATTGTTCCAAGAAACTAGGAGAGGAGAGGACGTGAAACCGAAACACAATTTATCAATGAGAGCCGCTCACAGAGGCCGCATTGTGGAGCCGAGCTCGTTGTCGCCGAGCCCTGCTGGAGCCAGCCGTCGTCATTAGGCCTCTGGCGACGAAGGACACGGTTCGAGCATCAAAAGGGCGCCGCCCGGCCGCCGCCGCCACCGACCCGGAACAGGCGACGGCGGCCGCCGCCGTTATCTGCTCGGCGGGCGCCGGCCCGATGGCCGAGGCCCGGACTCGGAGCGCGCACCGCTCCCCGGAGACGCGCCTTCCCCCCGGCCGAGGTAGTGGGTTCGATTCCAGGCCATCAGGGGCACTATTTTGGTCCGACGTATTGCACGAAGACGACACAACTGCCACCTACGAATGCGCTATAAAGTTCATATCAAGGAACGATAATCGGTGACAACTCATGAGAGTGGGTTCGCGTCGTGAACTCCATTTTGGAACGTGAGGCGTAGACCGTTGTTATTAGCGCCTCTAATTACCACCTGCGGCGTCCTGTGGCGTCTAGAGAATTTCACACAAAAAGCAGGCAGTTCTGACTTTTTGAACGCGTGTGGTTACGATCACTAAAAATCAAGTTGTCATGAAACTAAAGAGAAGGTAACGAATCTGTCTGGTGACATGAATGTGGGCCGTGTGTCATTATGCAATATGGTCTTAATTGCTGGAAAATCTCATTTTCGGCATTGTGCATGGATCACAGGAGGAGGAGGATGAGGAGGAAAGGCAGGGAGTTTAAAAATACTTTGCACACTCCCTGCTGTGAGGTTTTTGAGTGGACTGACGGGCGTTTTTTTTAAATACGCAATAATTCAGTTCCCCAGGAAACCGAGGGTGAAATCTTGTATAGCAGACATCTCAGAATCGGCTTTTGTGCACTGTCAAGGTACTTTTGTGACCCCGTCTTTTTTAGCCTTTTCGCTCATGAATTTGTGCATCATCATTTCGCCAGATTAACATGGTATTGAAAAAGAAACTTCGTGGACATCGGCTGCGGCAATGGCAACTTGTAAATCACGTTCTTAACGAATCCAGAAACTCCGCCTGTATTTTCTACAAAAACCTGTACACTCATAAGCTCCGTTATTTACGCGGCAACGTTAATGGGTCCCTTCAGCGGCCTGGGCTCCGCTTTGCGTATCACTTTGAAGACACGGTCATTCTCTACTTTACATTCATAGATCGCGGAGAGTCCTCATACCACTCCTGGCATAGTGGTGCGGTGATTGAGCGACGCGCCACTGCCCCGGCAGGTGGCAGTTTTTCAAACATAGCCACCGGTAGGGCTTCTGAGGCCCAGGTTGCTCTCCGTGGCCAGCTTCTCGTGCACCGATTCGGTGCGCAGGTTGTGAGTACGCCCCAAGGTCACGTGACCAAGGTGGCAGATGGGCCACCTGCTTTTTTCACTCAAAACGACGACACTGACGACGACGCCCGGTTTTCTGCAGAACGGGAGCATTAACTCTCTCGCGTTAAAACGATTGAAGATTTCGAATATTATACAGAACAGTTCCGTCACAGTGGACTTGAGAGCTAAATATGTATATGCGCGTGTGGAACTCACCAGCATGCTATGCTGAACAGGAGGCAGACTGCTCTGGACTAGCGTATGCGGTATGACCAGGTCACATGGCCATGTACCTCGTCGCAAAACTCGTGCGCTAAGTTTTCGCTGTGGTTGTCGACCACAAGCTGAACGAGGCGTGCTGATTAATGGGTATGATGTTGATGTGCACGTTGTCCCGTGCTTATAGAGAACACGCGAGCTCGTGGTCACACTCTTCGGTGCGCCAATACGTCCGACGCGGCCGAGCATCGAACGAAAAGAGCACAGGAAGAGGGACCTGGAGGCGGTGGTTCGCGTCTTCTGCCGCCTTTGCCTTGACGCGTGGCCTCTTCGGACGCACTGGCGCCCCCAAGAGCGCGGCCATGCACTCGCATACCGCCTCCTACTGTGAAAGAACATGTACAAAGTGGTTCTGGCGGACTAAGAAACTACACGCTTAGCTTCCATCGCGCTATTTGTTATAAACTTCTCCCATTAAGCGTGGTGACATTAACTACAGTGCGTTCTTCTGATGCCGAATAATGAGGTTGCTTCCGAAATGAGGGAAAGCAGGTTGGCCATCTTGTCTGTAATTGTGTGCAAATGGGGACGCATGGCACCCCTGTTTGAAATCCTAGTGGACGGGAATCGCACTGTGCATTAAAAATGATCAATTCTGAAAGAAACAAGCAAAAAAAAAAACTCCATGTTTCATGGCTGTCTCCTAAGCTCGGAGTTTCTCCTAATATTTCTATGGCCCAGCCGGTGTGCTATGAGTTTTGGCGACGCAATGTCGATGCACGAATGCGTCCAGCGACAGTAACTGCTTTGTGCAATTAAATCGTTGGGAACCTATTATTCTGCTCGCTGAGACTCGGGCTCGTTCTCTTGGGTGTCGCCGCTTCTGCTTTTCCAGTGGTACAGGCTCAAAGCGGGAACGTGGCCTACAAGACATCAGCACGGAGGAGAGGTGAAGGCAGGGCAAGCGCAGCTAAAGCGATCGATAGCCAGCAGCCTGCCTCAAGAGCCGGAACACAGCGAGGGAAGAAGCAGCGATTATATGGCAGTTCTAGTGCAGTACCACTTCTAGACGCATTTTCCAGTTT
This sequence comes from Amblyomma mixtum, assembly GCF_055824585.1. Taxonomy (NCBI): domain Eukaryota; kingdom Metazoa; phylum Arthropoda; class Arachnida; order Ixodida; family Ixodidae; genus Amblyomma; species Amblyomma mixtum. The sequence continues at coordinate 68,643,248 of NC_143014.1, forward strand.
CGGGCACACGTATTTATGTACACGTCCCTGAAGCATGCTTGGTGGCAGGTGGCCCATCTGCCCCTGGGGTGTATACATGGCCTTCGCCTGAGTGAAGGCTTGGTTGAAGGGTACACCTGGGTGAAGGCCTTGAAAATAAATTTCTTCAGTGTGTGGCCTTTAGGTCAAAGGCCTTTGTGGTAATGGTCTTTAGGGTGAATGCCTTTATGGTAAGTGCCTTCCGGGTAAAGAACTTTATTGTAAAGGCCTTTAGGTCAAACGCACTTATGGTTAAGGCCTTTAGGTCTAACGCATTTATGGTTAAGGCCTTTAGGTCAAAGGATACTTTCGCATTCACCGAGCATACGGACCTTAGCTGTCCACCATAAATAGAGCTACTTCACGATATTCCACGCTTAGCCGTGCTAAGTCGTCTGCCAATCTTCTTATCATGCTTCACATGATCTATACGCACCTTTGACACCGTAATCGTCACTTGACTGTTGAAACCGAAGCCGAAATTGGCGAAAGAAAAAAATTGGTTTTAAATTATTTAGCGGTCGTAGGCGAATACCACGTGGCGATCCACGCATAATAATGTCTTGCCCGTCGTTACAAAGAAAACGCCCGAAGAAAAATTAGGTGTTTGTACTCCTTTATGTGTCCTTGCAAGCTTTCAGCACACAAATTGATCGTTCTTGCGAAAAGTGTTAAAAATAAGAGTGTAAAGGAAGACATTGTGGATCAGTTCGATGATGGTGCGCTTCTGCTTCTGTGCACTGACAGTGTGATTCCTACAGCGTCCCCAGCTTTCAATTTATGTGACTTTTGAGCAGAAGTTTTCTCCTCATTGCATTAGAGCTTTCAAGAGGGAGGGTTGCTACATACTACGGACATCCGCAATTTGGCTAATCAGCATTCCGGTGACTTGGGCACTTCTGAAAAGAATGGCAAGGACGTACAAGCTGTTCCTCTATCCGGAATGGGCTTTTACAGAAACTTTATGGACATCTGACAAGTAAGGCTAACAAAAAATTAATATTGATCTTTGCGTGCGCGGCATTTCGAAGCATCAGACTTGGCTTCGACCTCAGCGTAGCGAGAGTATACCCTGCTGCTGCCGGACAGGCCGCCATTGGAAACTGAACCTGGCAACGTTTAACGCAAGAACCTTATCAAGTGAGGCTAGCTTAGCAGTGTTGTTGGAGGAATTAGCCGGTATTAAATGGGATGTCATAGGGCTTAGTGAGGTTTAGGAGGACAGATGAGGCGTATACAGTACTAAAGGACGGGCATGTACTGTGCTTTCGTGGATTAGCAGATAGGCGAGAACTAGGTGTGGGATTCCTCATAAATCAGGATATAGCTGGCAACATCGAGGAGTTTTACAGTATTAACGAGAGAGTGGCAGCTATCGTCATTAGGCTTAATAAGAGGTACAATCTTAAGGTGGTGCAGGCCTACGCGCCTACATCAAGCCATGACCAGATAGTTGAAAGCTTCTATGAGGATGTGGAATCGGCAATGACCAAAGTAAAATCACAGTACACTGTACTGATGGGCGACTTTAATGCAAATGTAGGTAAAAAGCAGGCTGGAAATAAGGCGGTAGGTGACTATGGCCTAGGTTCTAGGAACAGTAGGGGAGAGTTATTAGTAGAGTTCGCAGATAGAAATAATTTACGGATTATGAATACCTTCTTCCGCAAACGAGAAAACAGGAAGTGGACGTGGAAGAGCCCCCATGGTGAGACTAAAAATGAAAGAGACTTCATACTGTGTGCTCACCCTGGCATCGTAGAGGATGTGGAGGTCATCGGTAAGGTCCGTTGTAGCGACCACAGAATGGTAAGGTCTCGTATTAGCTTAGATTTGAAGAGGGAACGGAGGAAACTGGTGAAGCGAAACGCTGTTAACGAGTTAGCATTAGAGGGAAGGTAGAGGAATTCAGAATGGCGCTGCAGAACAGATTTTCCGCTTTAACTGAAGAAGACGACCGTAGTGTTGAAATAATGAATGATAATCTCACAGCTATAATTACAGAGTGCGCCGCAGAAGTAGGTGGTAGGATGGTTCGACAGGATACCAGCAAGCTCTCTCAGGAGACTAAAGATCTGATTAAGAAACGCCAAAGCATGAGGACGTCTAACTCCACAGACAGGATAGAACTAGCAGAGCTATCGAAGTTAATAAATAAGCGCAAGGTAGCCGACATAAGAAAGTTTAACATGGAGAAAATCGAGCATGCTCTAAGGAACAGAGGTAGCCTAAAATCAGTGAGGAGAAAACTGGGCATAGGTAAAAACCAGATGTATGCGCTAAAATACAAACAGGGCAATGTCATCAGCAATATGGATAAGATAGTTGAATTAGCCGAAGAGTTCTACACAAATCTATACAGTAGCGAATGTAATCATCAAGTTACTGAGGGAGGCAGTCGAGCACAGCAATGGGACATCCAGCGAGTAACGAAGGAGGAAGTAAAGAAAGCCTTAGGAGCAATGCAAGGAGGGAAAGCAGCTGGTGAGGATCAGGTGACAGCAGATTTGTTGAAGGACGGAGGAGAGATTGTGCTACAAAAACTAGCCACCCTGTGTACGCAATGCCTTGTGACCTCGAGAGTACCAGAAGCTTGGAAGAACGCTAACATTATCTTAATTCATAAGAAAGGAGTCGCCAAGCAGTTGAAGAAATACAGACCGATCAGCTTATTGTCCGTTGCCTACAAGGTATTTACTAAGGTAATCGCTAATAGAGTCAGGACAACCTTGGACTTTAGTCAACCAAATGATCAGGCAGGATTTCGTAAAGGATACTCGACAATAGACCACATTCACACTATCAATCAGGTGATAGAGAAATGCGCAGAATATAACCAACCCCTATATATAGCCTTCATTGATTACGAGAAAGCATTTGACTCAGTGGAAACCTCAGCTGTCATGCAGGCATTGCGGAGTCAGGGTGTGGAAGAGTGTTATGTGAAAATATTGGAAGATATTTATAACGATTGCACAGCTACTATAGTTCTCCATAAAGTCAGCAATAAAATTCCAATACGGAAAGGTGTCAGGCAGGGAGGCACGATCTCGCCAATGCTCTTCCCTGCCTGCTTAAGCTGGATTCACACGACGGACCAAATCGCGAAGTGCCCTCGCGGATGGACATCACGTGACCCTACGTCACTGATTCCCGCTGCTCCGCTTCACTCGCGAGCAGCGATTCGTGATATGGCCGAGAGACCTTTTCACACTTCGGATTGCTTGAGATCCTTGGCCGTGACTCTCAAAGCAGTAGCGGTTAAACTGTTTAGTCTGGACACGAGCAAGCTTACAAAATCCAATGCAAGCCTCTGGTCGAACCAAAGTACATGAGAGCGCGAAAAACTACATAGTCCTGTTGACAGCTGCGAAGATGGAACCACTTGGCGAACTTTCTAACAGCCAAAGCGCGTCTTGTTCGTACGGTTCTAGGTTCACAGATGACGCAACCTTTTTTTTTCTTGCCCTTGTGGAAAGTTTTCCCGCTCTGTGGGATACGCACAGAGACGATTACACCGACAATGCGACAATCCGACTGGCTCGTCCGCGCTGTCGTCTGCTGCTTCCTCCCGTCGTGTGAATGCTCGCCGCGGACGGGGGGACCGCGCGTCAGACATCACGTGACCGATTGGTCCGTGAAGCGGTCCGTCGTGTGAATCCACCTTTACAGGGGGTATTCCGGGGACTGGAATGGGAACAGTTGGGGATAAGAGTTAATGGAGAATACCTGAGTAATTTGCGATTCGCTGATGACATTGCCTTGGTAAGCCACTCAGGACAAGAACTGCAAAGCATGATCAATCAGTTGGACAGGCAGAGCAGAACGGTGGGGCTAAGAATTAACATGCAGAAAACCAAAGTAATGTTCAACAGCCTCGCAAGGGAACAGCAGTTCGCAATTGGTACCGAGGTGCAAGAAGTAGTAAGAGAATATGTCTACTTAGGGCAGGTAGTGACCTCAGATCCGGATCATGAGAGGGAAATAACTAGAAGAATAAGAATGGGGTGGAGCGCATACGGCAGGTTCTCTCAGATCATGAGTGGTAGCTTACCAATATCCCTGAAGAGAAAAGTATACAACAGCTGTATCCTACCGGTACTCACCTATGAGGCAGAAACGTGGAGGCTAACAAAGAGGGTTCAGCTTAAGTTAAGAACAACGCAGCGAGCTATGGAAAGGAAAATGATAGGTGTAACGCTAAGAGATCGGAAGAGGGCGGAGTGGGTGAGGGAACAAACGCGGGTTAATGACATCTTAGTTGAAATCAAGAGGAAGAAATGGGCTTGGGCAGGGCACGTAATGCGAAGGCAAGATAACCGCTGGTCCTTAAGGGTAACGGAGTGGATTCCAATAGACGGCAAACGTAGCAGGGGGCAGCAGAAAGTTTAGGGGGCGGATGAGATTAAGAAGTTTGCGGGGACACGATGGCCGCAACTGGCAAAGGACAGGGTTAATTGAAGAGACATGGGAGAGGACTTCGCCCTGCAGTGGGTGTAGTCATGCTGATGATGAGCATCACGTGGTCAGCCTTTCAGTCCTGCTGTGTCTCTCTTTTTTAGACATTTAGCATATCGCGTTACGCCACCGCCACCACTTATCGTGTGCCGCCCTTGGGCATGCGCAGATGGTTCGGCGCGGCAGGTGTGCCCGCAGGAAGCCGGCATCTATAGCCTCACGTGGTGCCCTCAGGGTGATCAGCGCATGCGCAGTGGCAAAGCGCGGTACGTGACAAGTGGTAGCGCTGGCCGTACGCGCTGTCCTACAAGTCTGTAATAAACTTTCAAACCGTATAGTATAGAGCTGAACGTTTAAGGGTGCGAAGTTGGGCGTCAAGTTAAAAACTGAAGGCTGTGTAAAAGCCTTCTTCACCACTGTAATTATCTTGGGGCTGTGCTCTGAGGAGCTCTAAACGTCGTAAGAGGCAGAGTTGGTAGGGATTCGCGCAGGCTGACAGCGGCTGTCTGAGCGCGTCATGGCGGTGGCTGGGCCGCTGGACAGATTTCAGAGTACCGCAGTCAGCGGGCGACTTGTGCAGAGAGCTTGGCAGCTCTGCCGTGGAAGCTGGCTCGTTTGAGAAAAGTTGGCGCAACACATGAGCTCCTGTTAGTTTTGGCTCTAGTTCAGACGTCAAAGCTCCCCGAAAGTGTCTTGAAAACAGAGTGCGCTGGTCTGAAAACGTTTCCACTCACTGTTGCAGCTGTCATTCTCACGTCCAAGTGTTTGTTGCCCAAGACGCAAGTTGTCTGTGCTGCCTCGTTGTCGAAACGTTGAACATTTAACCCTCTGAACGACAAGAGCCGTTTTCCGAAACACGCGGAACAAGCTGTTTCTCTTGGCGATTCGCAAGTTTGAAGCTAACTCATTTTATAGAAAATGTTTAATCTACACCTTACCTCCACAGATTTATGCAACTTGCCGATTTGGAAATAGCTTGGTTAATGATCCCAAATTTACGCTCATACTTTGGTGAAAGTAACCGGCGGAACATGTTACATTCAAATAGCAGTGAAATGATCGACGCCACGTCATTTATACGAAGGCGTAGCGAGTGCTGTTGTTTTATGCTGGCAGGTAGGTGTATGCTTCATACCTGCATGCAACGCAAATGCACAAGCATAGATACATAGGAGTACGTTAAAGCGACTGATCAATTACCGCGTGTAATTACATATCAACCTGACACCTGACGTGCGCAACAAAATAATTATCAGAAAATGCCATACCGTAAGCGATATTTCATATGAGAGTCAATAATTCCATCAGGCTAACTTCTGTGCTGCAGCCACTTTCGGTGACCTTGTATTTCGTGATAGCTTGAGGGGGGATGACAACTACTGGACACAGCAGGTCTTCACATGCCACGTCCCGCGAATCACAAATCCCACTTGTAAAGACCTTAGGATTGGCTACGTGATTGTCCATATGTGATCTAATTTCTTTCTAGACTTATATTCTGCGTCTCTGTCCGGTGTTTATTATTTATATCTTACTTATTAGGTCCTCAAAGGCCCTATTTGAGGGGTATTACATGAGGGGTTGGCGAAGAGTACGGCATTTATGACAAAAAATGATTTTCGATGGCAGTCTTGGATTGTTGAAGATCTGTTAAAGAAGGGATGTGGCCGGGAAGGTCGCTCCAGTCCAGCGCAGTATACGCAGAAAAAAATGATTTTTGAGATGAGGTATGGGTGCGCTGCGGGTAGACGGCTTTGGGATGGCTGTGACGGGATAAATGATGGGCTGCACGGATGAACACGTTGTTGGGTGGCGGCAAGCTGCGAAAAAACTTACGGTAAAGAGGAAGGTCAGCTAGTCTGCGGCAGAATGCTGCAGTTCGAAGTTCAAGTTGGGATTTTAGTTTGGTTACACGAGTGCGATGGGATTAATTTTAAAGTATGAATTGTGACGCATGATTGTTCAATAGATTCCAGTAAATTAGACAGGTCAGTTTGGTGAGGATTGAGTACAGAATGTGTGTACTCTAGTTTAGGTTTGACAAGCGATACATAAGCGATTAGTTTGACAGATGAGGGTGCTATGGCAATGTTACGGCGTAAGTAGCCAAGGACACGATTGGTAGAGGTAGCCATATAAGTAATATGACTGGATCAGGATAGCTCACTGAAGATGTGAGTACCTAGGCACTTGATAGTGTTGATTTTAGTATATATATTATACAGGACGGCTGTAATTTTTCGTCCACCTAACTTTTAAATCCCGGTAGGTCTTTTCTTTTAGCACTTATTAGTCGTAGTGTCAGGGTTAAATCTATCGGTAATTCTAAGTTCTCAAGTCCGCAGTGCGCATTCAGAAATAGCTACCCGGCTTGTCCTGCTTGGCGGATAATTGGCCGGGGTAGCATAAAGCTCGCTGACAGATGCTTTACACAACTGCAAATATGGCTGTCAGCGTAGTGGTGTATGGAAACACGCAAATTGTTGCTTGTGCTAAACAAAAACAATACCAAAGGTCGTCGTCGAAAGCGGGTGTAAGCATGAAATAGACTCTAAAAAGGCGTAGCACACATTCTGCGTACAGGGCGACTCATAGATGGTGGTGGCAGAACTCGGTTTTTGCCCAGGTCCTTGTGCTGTTGGACGTTCCGGTGACCTCGTCCGCTTCTGTTCTTCGAGCTTGGCAGTGCACATGGTTTCCCTGGCTGCTTTTGCGGCTTCAGGAGCTGCCGCCATCAGCCGCGGCTCTTCCAGCGCTACGCTGAGCTTTTGGAAGCGTCGAACTAACGATGAAGACGGTGATTTAAACATGCAGTGCTAGAGGCAACCAATCAGAACACGCTGGACGAGAGGCTGTGACGATGCCCAAATGGTCTAAGGTATCCGGTATCTGGTCCGAATCCTACTGTGTACTATGATGTGAGCAAGATATTTTTTTTCTTTTATGCTCGATACCATTCGGACGGAAAATTTCGCAATGTTTCCGAGATGCTCGGCTTCAGGTTCGGCTTCAGGTTCTATGCCGTTCCTCGACGTTGTTCACCTAGATTTGCCGAGAATGGTAGCTAAGCGAATTCTATTGTTTAACAGCTAATCCACAGCTACAGTACAAAGTGCTCGTTTGATGCCTTTTGTTTTATGGTCTTGTTACTGACTCCTTCATTATTTTGTGTACGATTAGCGTCGTCTTCAATATGTAATGTATCAGTGGGTCATTACAGAGCTAGCGTTACGAAGGGATTTTTTGTCTGCGCTTTTTTCGCTGCGCTCGATTAGTTAGTATACACCATCTAACTCCCAGGCAAAAACAATAACCACCGCGCTTTCTATGGCTGAGATGGTATGCTGCTCTTAGGTACGGTTCAATCCACCTGTTTGACTGTATTCGTGTTTGCCGGTGTTGAGCAAAACGTTAAACGCGAGCCTCAAAAAACAGCCGCTCCTCTTCGCCTTGGTAATCAAAATGACGAAGGAACTAACAGATCTTTTGAGCTTTAGGCGTAACGTTTATTGCAAACATATTAATTTTCGCTGATACGTGAATTGCGTTTTTCGGGGCCCACTATAGCCACTCGGTCATCAGGTTGCAATGAGAGGGCAACTGGGAAGCAGCATTCAACAATTCAAGAGGAACCGTACTATCAATGGCGAGAATTCCGCTTTCACATCGATCGAGAAACAGGTGCCCACGAAACGGAAATGTTGCGGCGAAAGGCAGTGAATTACCGAAGGCAGAACCAGGAACTGCATGCGCCCCTTTTATTCCCTGTTTCTTCCATGCAAGGTAAGTCTCAGCTTTTCCGAGAAGAAGATGAAACGGATAGACACATGCCGCAGTGAAACGGTGTTAGGTGAGCATTTAATTGAAGCCTTGCTGTGCACTGCCCACGTGGCTTTAGTGAGCCTCTCAAAATTATTGACGTCAATTACACATGTAGAGTATGAGATCTGCGAACGGCAATCCCGCGGCGTCGGCGTTTCGCGCTGGTCGAGCCCAAGTCGCAGGAAGCGGTGCAGCGCCTTCCTTTTTGGGCAGGGCCGCATCTTTCCGTGCCTGCTCAATGCGTGCCCGTCTGGTTGCGGAGCGAGGCAAGGGTTGCGCCGTCAGCTGGCGGCGGGAGGAATTCGCCGGCACACCGTCCTTGCACGGCCGATGCGCGCGCGCGCGCGCGCGCGGTGGTTCTCCTTCGAGGTGGCTTCTTTACGAGCAACTTGGCCGCTTTCGGAGTCACGCATTCCAGCAACGGGTGGAGGCGCCAAGGGGCGCAATTGGCACCCCCGGCCGGCATTCAGGGATGACAAGCAGTCGTCGTAAATTCTGTCATAAGGAGCCTGGAGATTATAGAACGAGCCGCGCACTCGGATTGCCCGTTGTATAACGCGGCCGTCGGCAACTTCAAAGCCGCCGCGCCTGAGAGCCAGGCGGCGAGGGGAGTGAGAAAGGGCGGCTCGAGAGGAGGCGCCGCTTTCGCTTTTGCTGGCGGCGGCGGCCTTCTTTCTGTCGTCCCCCCTTTCTGTGCTATCCCCCTCTCGCCAGCCGCTTCCACGTTTCGGCCGTCCCTAGCGCAGAGTTCAAGAACAATGCTGACTTTTTGAGGAGCTTTGCGCGCCGGCACACACACACACCACTGTGGACAGACATGCGCGAATGTTCGCCGCTGTTACGAGTGGCTCTCAAGTGCCCGCGGCGGCACACGGCTCGACAGGTGGCTCCGGAGGGTGCGTCGGCTAACTGCCTTCAAGGAGGGCTACCCACGCTCGGCTGGGGCTCCTCTTTTGGCTCGTTTTCCTCGCGCGCTTCCTCTACGTCATTTCCCACGTCGCTCTGCGCGCAAGGGTTCTGCCGAGCAGGGTGCTTGCTCTTCGAGTTTGCGCACAGTTTGTGCGTATTCGTATGCCCGAGACACTTCCTCTGGACACCCCGGATTTCTTTTTCTCTCACGCAAACGCTAAGGGAGAGTGCAGCGTTGCGGAAGCTGTAGAGCAGGCGCAGGCTAATCAGGGGTCCGATTCAGTCTACTCTTCTCACGAATAGGCGGCACGTGCCTGCGACCACCATGACCGTTGGTCATTACGGCCAAAACGCCTGGCAATCGCTTACAGCCTTTACCTGCCGGTTCAGTCCCTAACTGACTATCTTCGGCTATACACATATTATGCAGTCCTGTTGGGCTTTAGAGAGACAGAGTACTCGAATAATTTCGGACAGTATGGACAAAGTCCAGCTTTCTTAGACAAAAATTTTGAATATTGGAATATTGTAAGGCATCATTATGGAAATATTGAAGGTAACGGTCCATTCTTCTGATATGTAGCGCGATCTTTATTTTTAAAGTGTTTCCAACGATAGTATCGCACAGTTAAGACAGCCATAGAAAACCAATGAAGAACGCTCTCCACAATAGCAAATCCGTTAATTGAAACAAAAAATACACGACTGCCGTTGGGTGGTCGGTGGATATATTGATCGTTATAGTGAAATCTTACATTATGTGAAATCATTGTCTTTCGTAAGCGGTTTCCCTTGGAAAAAAATTTTATTTATTTATCTATTTATTTATTTATCATCATACCCACAGCGCCATTGGCTGGCATTACAGTGGGGGGGTAGAAGAAAAAGTACACAAATGCCACCGCGTGCAGGTGGTTACAAAAAAAAAAGATAACAATGAGATAGAAAGAACACGGAATTATTATACACAAAAAAATGTCACAGCATGGAAGAAAATGAATCATTTGATAATATGGACACTACTTCCTCAGGCAGCTTGTTCCATTCCGAAACCGTTTTGGGGAAAAAAGACATTTTAAAAAGGTCAGTCCGGCACCTGTATTCTTTAACTTTAAGTGAATGATCTCTACGTAAAGACACGTAATCAGGGTTGGCTATATATTTGGTTCTGTCTATTCCAGTTCTAGAATGAAATATATTATGAAATAATTTTAAACGCAGTACTTTCCTACGTTTTTGAAGTGAGTCCCAACCCAAAGATTTTTTCGCGCTCGTTACACTAAAATATCGCCCATAGTTATTGAAAACAAAACGAACGGCCAAATTCTGAACTCTTTCTAGCTTTTGAACGTCAAGCAAGGTTTTCGGATCCCAGACTGTGCAAGCATACTCAAGTATGCTTCTAACGTTTGTATTATACAGCAGTTCTTTAGTCTTTAAAGGGAAAAGTTTAGCGTTACGTCGCAGGAAACCTAAAACACGGCAGGCTTTGGCAGTAACGAAATGCACGTGACGATGCCAAGACATTGAACTTGTTAAATATACACCAAGATATTTAAATTCCAACACTGAAAGCAGTCTGCTATTATTTATGTTATAAGTGAAAATATGGGGAACCTTCTTTTTAGTGAAACACATATGTACAGATTTTTGTAAGTTAATATGCATTCTCCAGTTCTCACACCACTGGGCCACTTTACACAAATCCTGTTGTAATGCATCGCAGTCACTTTGATCGTTAATAATTCTATACAATACACAATCGTCCGCAAAAAGACGCATGTATGAAGAAATACCTGAAAAGATGTCATTCATGTAAATTATGAACAGCAATGGGCCCAAGACGGATCCCTGAGGCACCCCTGATGTTACAGCCACCTCATGTGATTGTTTCCCGTTGACAACAACACATTGACGCCTAACGCTCAAATATTCCTTTATCCACCTAATAACGTTCTCATTTATGTTGTACCAGTATAATTTTTGTATTAATAAGGAATGTGATACAACGTCAAAGGCCTTCTTAAAATCTAGAAAAATACAGTCAACAGAATATCCCTTATCTAAAGCACTTGACAGGTCGTGTACAAATTCGGTAAGCTGGGTGACACACGAGTAACCACTGCGAAAGCCATGTTGATTAGTATTTAATAATGAATGTATACTAAGATGATTCATAATACTAGTATAAAACACATGCTCTAAAACTTTGCATAATACACTGGTCAAGGACACTGGTCGATAATTTGAAACAACATTCCTAGGTCCCGATTTATGTATAGGTACAACATTAGCAAGCCTCCATTCATCAGGCAAGGAGCCTTCCTGTAATGACTTTGTGAAAAGAATTTGAAGGTACCTTGACAACGCAAAAGCGCAAGAAGAGAGCAGGATCGTGGGTAAGCCGTCCGGACCGGTGGCACTGTTATCTTTTAAGCGTTCTAAGAGCGACACAATTCCTCGCTGATCAAATTCAATGTTCTCCATGGGTTCCGTACAGTTCAAGGCAAGGCGAAAATCGGCAGGGCTATTGCTGTCCTCAGCAGAAAAAACTGAACTGAAAAACGTGTTAAAGCACTTGGCTTTCTCCAGATTATCATGAACGATACTTCCGTTGTGATCGAGTGGCGGGATAGACAATTCATCCTTTCTGTTTTTTTTTATGTACTGCCAAAATTCTTTAGGGCGATCCTGGATACGCATGTCGAAAGACTGAAAGTAGGTAAATTTAGCCTCTTTGACCGAAGCATTCATATCCTTTGTAATCTTTTTTAACTGATCCATGTTATCTTCCGACGGATTTCTTTTGAAGCGCGCATATAGTTGTTGCCTCTTTTCAACGACTCTGCGCAGCGCTTTTGTGAACCATGGCTTGCTTTTGCTGCGACGTTTCGTCATCACCCATGACGGCACATGCTGCTCACGCAAATCAAAAAGTTTGGCTGTCAGTGTGCGCCACAGCTCATCAACGCTGAGTGAATCAGACAATGTTTCGTACACATCGACATAGGATTCAAGTGCCCAGGCTATCTCGGGGAAATTTGCCTTTCGGTAACTGTAAATGCGCCGATTGCCACAGTCTTCAAGTTTAACATACTGAAAGTTCATTTCCGCTAAAACACAACTGTGATCACTGATACCGGGCACTACAAGGGTAGAACAAGCTGCCGATGGTTGGTTAGTGAATAATAAATCCAAAACATTGTTGCCACGGGTTGGCTGCAGCACTAATTGGGATAAGCTGAATGAATTGCACAGATTTAACAATTCTTTGCCTACTGCGGAATTGGCTCTAGACGGAAGACATCCTGAGCTCCAGTCTAATTCAGGAATGTTAAAGTCACCTCCAACAACTAAACAGTCAGTTTTAACAGTTTCAATCATATCAGTTAGGTCGCTGATGGGTTCAAGCTGATTTCCAGGTGGCCTGTAAAACGAGCAAACTGATAGTAATTTACCATTTAAAAGTCTAATTTGAGCCCATACTGCCTCACATGTCCCAACATCAATTTCCATCTTACGAGAACTAACTAAGACGTCCACCAGTATAAATACGCCTCCTCCGTGCCTGTCTCGATCTTTTCGATAGCTGATATAGTTACTCGGAAAAACTTTTGTCCAGAATTGCTGGGTGTGAACTTAACTTCGCACTATATCAAACTGCCAGATTGCGGAGGTAAGGAGCCCGGGAAGAATGCTTTGGAGAAACAATTGCAGTCCATTCTGTTTTCCCCGTTTTAAAATTAAACAAAAAAACACGTAAAGCAAGCTAACCACCATGCGGAGGCGAAAAAAAAAAAAGCTGTATCTCGTAGTTTCTGTCTTCATTTTGCCGTCAACTTTTAAACATCTACAGAATGCCAATGCTTCGCCTTGAGTACGCCTTCGCAAATTGCCTGGGACGCTTCCTTCCGAGACGAGTGACGGCATGCCGGCTGCTGTGACGAGCGAAGCGCGCTCGCGATTGATTACGGCGTGATCGCCTTCCAAACTGCCCAGCACGCGGCCTCGGAGGGCAGCGAGCGCCGCTTCGGTAGAAGCGAGGCTGCGCACGGTGCCCCTAAGTGGGCCTCTTCCTGACAACGGAGCCTTCCCGCCGGAGGGATCGCGCGGCGGCGTCGTCCCCGCGAGCAAGCATAACCGTGAAAAGCCGAGAAAGATTGGCCGAACACGGCTGGAGATGTCGCGCGACCATGCTACTACAGCACAGCAGCAGCAGCAAGCGGCAGCGCCCGTCGCGCGCACGCCGCCGCATACTGATGTGGGGGAGGGGGGCGCCCTTTATGGATGGCCCCGGCGGCGGAGGAGCGACGTGCAGCACGCCCGAGCACTTCCGTTCCTGTCGCGGACAATCTTGACGACATTCGGAAGCCACCCTCTGTTTGCGGCGCTTGTACACGAGTGACATTTTCGGTGCCGCGCCGTTGAGTCGGCGCACAGGGCGGCGTTGTTCCCGGAGCGGCGCGGAATCCGGCGACGCCGCTATTTAGAGAAGTCGCGCGTTAGAAAAACGGCCAAGAGAAAAGAACTGCGTTGGCGCAGGAGGGGGTGGCGAGGGGCACGCGCATGTGTGCCAGGCGGGTCATGGAAATGATACGGCCGCGCGGCCGCCGTTATACGTGCCTGGACTGCTGTCGGTGGCTACACGCGCCCGATGACACGATAAGTCTTGCATGCCTTGTTCAGCGCCACAAACTAGGCGTAATTCAAGGAGAATCCCCGGCCGCCGACGTTCCTCTCATTCCTGGCGTCTGAATGCGCCGACGCTTCTGCTTGGATGGCGATGGAAATGCTCTCTCAAGTCTTGTCTTTTTTTTTCTTTTGCCAGCATGGCGTGAGTGCGTTTGCTCATGGGATTCCGAAGCAGCATTCTTACGAGTGGCGAGCTTTTTTAACCCCACGCGCACCAGGGGTCTCAGAAGGCTGCAGATGGGGTCGCGCGGAGAGGAGCTGGAGAAAATGAACACCTGGTCGCATTGGAGAACCAGCCGCAGCTTATGTTACGTCTTGAGTTGATACAACTGTCCCTCTGGCTGTCATAAAGGATGGAAATGTGTGGCAGAAAAGGAATCTGCTCGAAGCGAATTCCCTCGAATGTATACGCCCTGGAGGTGAACCCTCACCGTTTTCAGGCGCGGAAATACTTTCGAAGCAGTTTTCTTTTCCCCCTGTAAGTCGGTACATTTCAAGGCTTTCTGTAAAAGAAATAAGAAAACCTTAAATTCATTAGCAAAGGCAATGTTACGGCAGCGATTGCTCCCCCTTACCAAGACTGAAGCTTCGACAGCCGCGCACAAATGCGCCTGGTACCGTCTTCGTATACCACTTCACCGTTTCCAAGTTCCAGGGGCTTCTATTTCATATTCTCAAGAAAATAAATGGTGGCAGGTAGTTCTTCCGACTGAGACTTTGCAAGAATCACCGCGAGGAAATCTAATGAAGAGAAAAAGGAAGACAATGCATGCAAATAATTTGTTCGATGCTGATTATTGCTGAAAGATTGCTCATCTTAAGTTAAATGAAATATGCTTCTCAAGAGCGTGGCCTCATATGAAACCATATGGACGGTTTTATGTTTCCAGCTGATAACGCGGAATAGATGTTGTAGGGTGCCCACGAGGTGTCCGCTGTTCCGTTTAAAAAATTTTGGAAGCCGTTCGCAACACTATGTCTCCGTTTTTTTTTGTTTTGTTTTGGAAGAGAACAGACACGAGCAGAATAGTTTTACTGTCGCGATGTAGCTAATACATGAACGTGCAGTGGCTACGGAAGTGTGGCCCACGCGTCGAGATGGATTGTCTTGGGACGCAATGAACAGCGAAATTTAATGTAAACAAGCTTGCTACAGTGTATGTATGCCCGGCTGCTGAAGCTTGTCAAAATGCTTTTTCTGTAAGGTTTACGCCTAAATAGAACCGCGTTACGGAGCTGCTCAAGGGGCCCGTTGAAGCCGGGACAGCGCCAGCCCATTCGCGGTGGGAAGAGGAAGAAGCCCGGCGAGGCAGGTGCCCAGTCGGCGCCCGTTGCAAGCTGTCGGCGGTGAAATCGCCATGGGCGTCTTCACCCGGTTGTCTACCTGACGGACACGCTGGGAATGAGCGCCAAAGGAGCCGCCTCAGACAGCGCGTCCGGCACAGGTAAGGGCCGAGGGGCTTTTGCTCGTCCGTGGCGTTCCTTTGGCGCGAAGCCTGATGCTCAGTGACCTGGAGCCCGTACTTAAGGACACACAACAGGCGTGCAAGGGCGATTCGCTTGCACGGCATAGTAAGAGGTCGAACTTGGCGCACGAATATTTCCTCATTTGATTTTATTGTTGAATTGTGCGATTACATCAACAACTGTCCCGAATGTATACACTGTATGACTCCTCCCGAGCAGGGTACATCACTTGAAGGAGATCTTTACTTAATCTTGGTGCTTCGGAGAATAAGTAATAAAACATTAGCCTGCTGCCTGGTCGAAGAAAAAAAAAGCTACCCGTGAAAGGGGCACAGACAACCTCTTTGGATCCGGCGTATATATTCTTTTTTTTCCGCCTGTCAAACATTTGCTGCCGTACGCACTGACAGGTACGCCTACCCAGTTTACCTCTTCGGTGTCTCGTTTAGTACGCACGACATCTGAATTACGTGTTGAAGATTTTAAAAGGGGGAACAGTATAAGAAGTGTCTGTGCTGCAAGCGCAGCCTGGAACTGCCTAAGGCGTACACGTAATGAAGACTCCGTGCACCATTGACTGCCAACCACGGTTAGCCTTGTTTCAGACCACAACAAAGAAAAGTACGGTGTAGGGGCGGGCGAATATTTGAAATTTTCGAATAGCGATTCGATTAACGTCCTATTCGATTCGCTGAACGAATCGAATAGCGCTCACTCAAAATTATCCGAAACGAATCGAATGTGCTGTCAAATTCGAGGAACTGGCGCGAACTTCGAATAAGGCACGCTGTAATTCTCCTTACGGCTGCTGTTTCAAAAGCAGTGCCCAATCGGACGAAGCACAACATACCAACGCTAACGGTCCGCGCGGCATGTAGGGTTGAGTGTTCCGTCCGCGTGGAGCTGTTCTTACTGCTCACGCATCCAATATTCAAGATTAGACCACTCGGCAATATTCAGGCAAGTTTAGCAAACCATTCTTTGAAGCCCGATCTGGGAGGCCATGGCTCATATGTAGCTCCCACACCTCCCACCTGCTGAGACGTGGCGCTAGCTTATTCGCTGTCGTCACGAGTAGGAAGCGATTATTTTTCGATACGCATGACATGGCAGTCATATAGTTTAGGTCTATATAATGCAACATTGCGGCGGATTGGGGCAAGTTGGTTAACACAGATCTCGCTGTTTTAGAGCAACCAAAAATAAGGAGAAAACCCGCCGCGTAGGCTTTTTGGTTATGGTGCTCGACTGCTGACCCGAAAGATGCGGATTCGATCCCGGGCCTCGGCAGCCGCATTTCGGTGGAGACTAAAGGCTAGAGACCTGTGAACACAGTCGATCACACTTGTCTAGAGCGCTCGAGCGGTACCGTCCGGTGGAAATAAAGCGAAATTGACTTTCACTGATAATGCTTGCGCTGGAGAAAAGCCTAATAAACTTGTGCACCACTCAGGCACCAGCGTCTTACCCGCAGCAAAGCAGCTGTGATAAGAATTAACTTCATTTCCTCCCCAGCACACCGCTCGAGCGCTCTAGACAAGTGTGATCGACTCTGTACCGGGCGATGTCAGTGCTTAAAGAGCCCCGCCAGGTGGCCGTAATTATTCGGGCGCTCGTCTACGGCGTTCGCAATAGCCTGAGTCGCTTTGGGACGTTAAACCCCATAAACCACAACCATAAAAACTAAGGACAGTGAAGAATAGACGACAGCGGGGTTCTGAAACGCGGGGTTAGTGGACGTCAGGTCAAAACACACCCACGAAGAAGGAAGAAAATCAGTGAGCATTTGCCTACCAGCGCCTGTGACGACGTGAAGCGGTCGATTAATGCTATCACCTGTTTGAAGCTCATTGGGTTAGATATGTGCACGCGGATAGTGATTTGTTGCAGGTGCATCGGATGCGGAAAGAGTCCAAATATTGAGTACAAATAAGATGAAATACTTTGGGTTAGCTTACTAAAAAAGCGCACTGGTTCTTTTGCCTTTAGAAGTGCAGAAAACTCGATATGTGAACGAGCTGATAAGGCTAAGCACAAGATAATGTTAGGAGTTATATAGAATGTAAACAGAGACTTCCTGATTCGTACAACTTGGGTTCTTCTCCTTTTGTTTTTTGTTCGATGGTGGCACCAAGCTTTCGACTGTCTTCCACATACTCTCTACATGGCGACTATCACTAAAAAACCAGCGTTATGAGACCTGTAGGCATAATAAGTAATACAATCTGTTTATGTATGGGCTGGAACAACTTTTTTTGCAACTATATTTCCCCGTCATTGTGCGTCATTCTTGCATGCATTCAAGATATAACGTGCTGTTGCAGGAAAATCTCGTGAACAGAAAACGGAAACTCCTCCAGAATGCATTCCTGGAGAGCAGCGGGTGTGGCGGTTTGCAATACCTATAAGCGGTGTTCTGGGCATCGTGTATCGGTGATGCCGTAGATAAGCGACATGGACGCTGGCAGACGCAGGCGCTGGCATAGTTTCTTTGTCAGCGCCTGCGTCATGGTCATGGCCCTGTCAAGGACTGTATAGCAGGTAGGCTTGGAACCGTTGACATAGTCGTTCGAGAGGACTTGCATCGTACAGCGTGAGCGGTTGGTCATGTAAATCTTTTTGATATATCGGTTTGCTTATTTTTGTTTATTTCAGCGTGGAAAAAAAAAAAATCTCCGTAACAGATAGCAAGGAAAAAACTGCTGATTTTGACGTTTTTTGGGTCACTTCATGGCATCGCAGTGGAAAGTTTGGCTCTGAGATGAAGACTTGAGAAGTTAATTAATCTTGCCTAACCACCTAATCGGATAGGATATAAAAAAAATACACGGAGTTGCTTTATGACGGGGTGAATAAGATATTTTACTTACTCCCTTTTGCAGTGCACTGGTGTAGTTCTATAACTTGGCTCAATGTAGGCGCGACACCCTGTACACAGTCCATAAGATGCATTTGCCCCGCGCGGTGGCTCAGTGGTTACGGCGCTCGGCTGCTGACCCGGAAGACGCGGGTTCGATCCCGGCCGCAGCGGCTGAATTTCTTTGGAGGAGAAATTCTAGAGGCTCGCGTACTGTGCGATGTCAGTGCACGTTAAACAACCCCAGGTGGTCGAAATTTCCGGAGCCCTCCACTACGGCGTCTCTCATAGCCTGAGTTGCTTTGGGACGTTAAACCCCAATAAACCAGTAACACGCATTTGCTCTAATGACTGGCGTGTACGAGGGAAAGGAAAAGCCACTACATGCATTCATCTTGAGCAGCGCAAACGCTTCATTTTGCATATTTTCTGTCTGCCACTACACAGGGCCATGCAACATGAGTGATTACCAAACAGAAGAGCGCAACGAAGAACAATCCTACAGGGTCACGAGAAAGTAAGCGCCATGTTTCAATAGCATCTTTGACCAAGAGTGATAGTGGCTTGCTCAGATATTTGTACGAACTCGTGGGGTGTCAGAACTACTACGACAACGAGTGGAAAGCGAAGAAACGTCCTTCGCGTCGCAACGACCTCATTATTTGTTGTATATCATACAATCAAGTTATAAGCCAACGAGAATGGGCGCAAAGTATGTTTTAAAGTAGTGGTAGAGTTTGTAAGAGAACTCAAATGTCATGATCTATACATGTTAAAGATTGCTGGTCGTTTTTTGCACGCTCTAAAGGAACTGCGTCAAACATTGGACATGCCCAAGCCTAGGTCCACTGTCGAGCTCTGTTAATGATAACAGCAGGCATTTTGTGAGGGAAACCTCTCAGGCAAAATATTCTAAGCATCCGTCCGTGCCACCGACTTTTGGAATTTTGCGCGCTTCGTTTCAAGCACAGGAGATGTTTTTGCATTAACCCTTACGAAAGTTATCCTATTAAGTAATTCTCTTTGCCGCCCTACAAAGCGTTAAAAGCTAATTTTACGCCATAGATGGTCAAGTTAATTTGCATGCAGCTTAAGAAATTTACAGTGGTTCGAATTTAAATTCCGAAACCATGAAATAAAACAGTCATGCTTGCATTAAGGGACGACAGCAATATTGTTTCCATTGGGTCGCATTCCACGGGAGGCGTTGTGTAGGGCCTTTGGAAATTGGAAACCGCGCTGAGAATACATGGGCATAACGCCATTCCTGCGAAGTAGAAGTATATTGCTTATACGTCAATACTCTACTGCTGTATATGGCATCAAGCTCATCTCACTAAGTGAGCCGCATTGGACGACTTTTCCCTCCCACGGGCAGTGCACTCTACGCAGAAAGGAGTTAACAGGGGGTGAGCTGCCTTCTAGAGCAAAAGGAAGTGCGATAGAGGACCGCTTACTTCCTCTTTGCTTCCATAGAGGCGTATTCACCTTTACAGTGTAGGGAAGAGGAGGGGATAGGGGAAAGAAAAGAAGCTAAGGCGCCCCTCATGCCGCCTGTGACCACACCGCTCCTGCCTGTGCCTCAGATGTAGCAAAATTCGTGAGTTGACTCGCAGCCGAGGGCAGTAAAATGGTTGGATCGCTATACCCTCGAGTTCCGCACACAAAGTATGCCTATCTGCTGGCTTACAAGTGAGATACGTTGAGCAACCTTTATGGCGACCATGATCCACGTCAGGGCCCCACGTGCTGCGTGATTGAGACTTTGCCTTTTAGGAATGAATTTTTGGCTTTGCAACTTTGAACAGCGTACCATTTTATTCGAAGGACAGAGTTAATTGTTTCTGGCAAGTCGAGGAAGCGGGCCTGGCAAAGCGTTGCCAACCGTCGTCTTCGCATAACTGTCAGGCTGTATTGGAGCTGAGAACTGAATGCGACCCGTGCGCAGCTTTTTACGAGGCATAAATAAGCCAGCTTTGTTCATAGAAGAATTGCGTGAGGAAATAATAGTTATTTTTGCACTTTTTGCTTTTCAGAGCGGACATTCGCTTTAACATGGTGACTTTCAGGTACAAAAAAAGGTAAGTGCTGCTGCGATTAACTTCGCACCTATTGTGGGTTAATACTCGGACATCAAAAAGACAGGCGGGGGCTAACGATAGTGCGAGCTCGAAATCTAGCCCTTCTGATCACCTGCCCCCCATGTTGCAATTACTGGGGAGGGCCACAGCGGAGTCATTTGTCAAGCTCGAAGGCTGATGCTCCATATCTACGATAATTGTTATGTTCTTAACTTACGCTATCTTCCCACGACTGTTGCTGGAAATCTCTTCGAAGCAATCATTCGGGCATTAAGCAGAGAGCCAGCTAGCTCACACTCTAAACACAAATACGCCTATATGAGGGTAAAAAGGGAGTAAACTGCCCTCTAGCGGGCTCCCTGTTATAAGAGGACGTGTAGTACATGACAGCTTATTTCCTTTTTACTCCTATCTGTTTGGATTACAATATGCATGCTTTGTCTTTTTCTTCTGAGTCTTTTCCTTGGTTGTACTTCGCGGACCAGGTCGTTAAAACCTACAACCCAATATTAATGCAGTAGCATTAGAGTCCACATTTCGCAAAAACTGCGGCGTGTGCCACAAAATTCGCTGATTGGTTGAGACAGGTCAGGTGACCTTGTGACGTCGTCACAACCTGCCTACCCCCCCGGGGGCAGTTGGCAACCAGCCCACCGTGGTAGGTGGAAATTAAGGGAGTTAAATTATGGACTGGCAGAGAGAGGTCGCGTAATCTGGTGACGCCATCACAACCTGTCTACTGAAGAAAGAAGACAGGGAAGAAACAGAAGGCATAAAAGCAAGAAAGAGAAGAGAAACAAGAAAAAATAGCGGAAAATTTCGTTTAGCACCAGTTCTTGTCTTTGGCTAGCGAAGAATGCCCATTTTCTTCGCAGTAATTTGAAAACCAGGACACAGACAGTGACACAGTAACACCAAGATAGCAACAATGGGGATCTGAAATTCTACCGCATTCCACTCCTAAGGTGCGTTAACTGTTCCTCAGGTTTTTTTTAAATTCAGTTACGCGTGCCGCCATCAAATTTACGCCAATGTAACTGTTACACAGTAGAGCGTTAAACCTAATCCATTGCATCCAAGAAATGAGGGGAAAAAAGTTCCGGCCATTTATTTCTTCGTGCACAGCCGTACACAGGGTAGTTGCCGTGGCGAATGTTGCAGGAACGAAGTGGAAGGCCCACCCGGCCAGTCGATGCCCCCGGCCAGTCAGATCCAGGCTCACCTCGAGGACGGCGCCGCCGCCGCCGCCGCCGAACCGTCGTGGTTTCTCGGGCTGCGCTCCCCCACGCAGCTGGCGCTGTTCCTCCTCTCCGGCTTGCTCCATTTCGCCATGGGGCTCATCGTGGCACGCTCCTTCTTGAAGCCACACTTGGAGGAGAGTACGTGCCCGAGGCGGCTCGACATGAGCATGCCTTCATTCGAGCTTCGCGAGAATGGGCAGCAGCGACAGCCAAACGCCGCTGAGCGACGGCTGAGAGCAAAGTTTAGCCAAGTGCGAGCCTTTAGATTCGCTGTTGGGTTAACCGCAGTGCTAGAATGTATACAGCTTATCTATTCTTCGCAGTTTCCTTCTGTGACATCGATTGGGTTTCAAAGATTGCTTTTTCACATTTGATATTTCACCTTGAGTAGTGTACCCTCTCAGGAAATCTGCCCGTAATAAGGACAGTTTGCATATCCTGGCTGACCACTGCCTAAACAGAGCATTCGTGGAGCGCATTAAATTCAGTCCCTTCTGTGAATAACGCAACAAAGTGGCCGTTATCAGTGATTACGGTAGGAGACACTCGGAGCTAGTAGCATTTATGTCGTAGTAAATAACTGTCACTCCGTTAATTCTATTCAGCATTATTGAACCACGCTAAAGATATCAAGAAATATCGTTGGTGCCAATTATTATAAAACTAATCAGTCACCTGCAAGCGGGGCTATAAGCTACTGCAGTAATGAACCTGTAAGCTGCCCTAGCTTCAGATTATACGTCACGGATAATCGCCATTAACCTTCTATGAACCGGCATCTTCCTATTTGTTACGTTGTCCCTATTTCCTTAGCGCTAATAACAAAAGAAAAATCTTCCACATAGACACAATGAAAGTTCGGTTTTATGGGGGTTTATCGTCCGAAAGCGACTCAGGCTACGAGGGACACCGTAGTGAAGGGCTCCGGAAATTTCGACCACCTGGGGTTCTTTCATGTGCACTGACATAACACAGTACACGGGCCTCTAGCATTTCGCCTCTATCAAAATTCGACCGCCACGACCGGGATCAAACCCGCATGTTTCAAGTCAGCAGCCGAGCGCTGTAACAACTGAGCCACCGCGTCGGCTACACAATGAAAGAATCTTACCTTGCCATCACAGGTGCAACTTTCGATCTTTTATTTGCTTTCCTGTTTTGTTTGCTGTTATTGCTGAACAGTTTACTATCTTTTTTTAACTGAGCAATATCCATATGCAACAACGTGAAATTAATTAGTACTTTTAACATACTGTAGGATTTAGTTCATGAAGTGCAAACAAAAAGAAAGAGAACGTACTAAGCACTCTCCCCACACGAAAATACTTGTTGACATTTTTCTCTGCTTTCGTTTTCTTACGAGTGGTAATGCCGAAGCGCACCGTTTTTGTGTTTTCATTTTAGTTTCACCACCGGACAGCCCGCCTCCCAACGGATGAGAGCCCAGTGTGCCGATGGGCAGGCTGCATGGCGGAGAACAGCAGGGCACCTGGAAAGGTGCAAATTCTTCGCTTCTAAAAGGCAAAGGAAATAAAAGATGATTTGTGTGTGCGTCATATTTTCTTGGGATGAAGTTTGCAGCACATACACCGCTGCAGAACACATATAATAAACAGCTGGACATGTATGCCTGGCAAGCTACAGGGCCAGTCATGGTTAGTGTTCGTTACCTATAGTAGTCACTTCTTAGTTTATGTTCCAGGTGACAAAGTGGCAGCATCACGCTTTACATGGGCTAGGAATACTGTACCCTTGTCTGTGAGGAGCGGTATACGAGTGTAAGTGAAAAAAATATTTATATGTATGCTTTGAAAACGGCTTATTTCGTTTTAAACCACCCAATTGTAACGATACATTGAAAGAAGCGTGTTTTACAAAATGCTGGATGCCTAGAATTTGTCTTATTTCACTGGTGATAAAGGCTTCCAATCCTGTCTCCATTGAAAGGGCAGAATTATTCAGAAAATTCTTTGTTTTCGATTACGACATTCCACGACACCCCTTACCCTAGAGAAAGACCTGCACAGAGCTATGGCTGTAAAACTGATACAACTTTGCAGAGCACGCGAAAGAACTTTTCAAATGCACAGTCTGGAGATAACTGCTTTAGCTTCGTATTGATCAGCATTGGTCATTTTTCTCGCGTCACAGTCTTCTTCATGTCGAATTCTCCAATGCAAGTGCTGTAATGCCGAACGACGAATTTTTCTTTAGTGGCAGCGCAAATACTGCCTCCTAAACATGTTCAAAATTTTTTGTTCACTCAATAAAAAAGGACTGTCTGACAACGCCTTTCCTTGGTAGGCAGTGTAGTTTCAGTTTTCTTTTTTCTGGTGGCCCAAACGTAACTGTGTGGAATAACGGACACTGGGGAATCGTATAACTCCCACACCAAACCGTCTTTGCCAAAAGTAACTAGGAAGCATGGTTTGCGTATATAGTGTAGCCCTTACGCCATTCCCAAAGATGAAAAGATCTTGAAAAGATCTAACCTTACAGAAACTTAAATCTTGCTGGCGGGAGTGGTATAAGTGCTCCCCTAAACAACTAAAAAAAGAAACCATCTTGCCTGGTTACGTTTTGCGTGAACTGCACATGTTACAATTGAGCAGACATTTTTTTTCTTTTTTCGTGGGTTATTCACCAGGATGCTTTCTTGGTAAGTTGGTTTCTCGTCAATGCACTGTAACCAACTAATGACCGAACAGGCGTTTTTCTAAGCCCAAAATATAAGCTCGTTCGATGCTTTTTCGACGCAGAAGGTGTTGATGGCGTTTCACTAAGGACACCACGGACATTTTTCAGCCGCTAAAACGCGTAACCAGCATTTCATTCTTCTCCGACTCCATTAGCTCGGCGACGTTCAATGCGGTGAAACCAGCTTAACAATTAGGAAATAGCCCCGACTCGAATGCGCAGCGGGTGGAGGCTGCAGTCGAGCAGCGCTTTACGGAGCTGCGCGTCTGTCGTCGAGCGCCAGTTAGCGCGGCCGCCGTAAGTGTCGCGGCCGTCCGTTGACAGGGCGGCTGCCCAAACGGAGGCCACTGAGGCGACGTCGTCGTCGTCGTTCCCGGGCGCCCGCGGCGTAGACACACCTGAGCGGCGTGCGAGAGCGCAGCCGGTTCGTGCATCTCGCCCACCGAGACAATTCCCGGGGCGTCTCGGGGGCGAGCGGGCTCACGCTTTCCTGCTTCCAAGCACGCGGGCCGGCGACTCGGGCCTCGTCTATTAATGCCCGTTTGCGGCTCCATTTAGGCTCACGGCGGCGGCGGCGGCTTTTCAAAGAGGCGCGCAGATAGAGAGAGGAGCCAGAGAGGGGGCGCCTCGGACCACCTAATTACTGACACGTGGTAAATATACCACGGGGGACACGTCGGTGCCATTTGGAGAGCGCCATTCGCCTCCTCTTTTCAACACTCCGGGCGGAGCCTCGAATGGCACAAGTGGCCATTCAGGGAAATAGGCAATTCCGCCACGATGCGCGACTCTGGCTTTGCAGTGTGTCGCCGCGCGGGCAATGGCTGCTGACGCCTCGCGCGCTTGCTCACGTCCCGACGCTGCTGCT
Source organism: Amblyomma mixtum (assembly GCF_055824585.1). Classification (NCBI taxonomy): domain Eukaryota; kingdom Metazoa; phylum Arthropoda; class Arachnida; order Ixodida; family Ixodidae; genus Amblyomma; species Amblyomma mixtum. The sequence continues at coordinate 68,668,358 of NC_143014.1, forward strand.
GCTGCTCGCCCGGCCACCACCTCCGCTCTTCCCGCGGACACTACTCGTTTATGCCGTTTCCACCACCTCTCCATCTCATATTGCACTTAACTCTTTTTTATTATTATTCTCCCGCGACTCTCAAGTATCAACTTGTTTTCGCCTGACAGAGCTGCGAGCCTAAAGCGGCGTTGCGACAGCGTCCTCTGTACGGGCCACCAGGGAGCAAACGCATACAGCGCCTTTCCCAGGCGCACATCCATAAATTCCTCGGCCCGACTCGTGAGCTTAAAGTTTCTGCCACGGCGCACTGGCGCAGGGGGAAACCTGAGAGAAATATGTTCTCCACTGCGGCTGGTTTCCGCGAAAACTGGCTGCTTCGAGCCGAAGCTCTCCCTTTCAATCGGCGGTGAGAGGAGCCAGCAATGGGGCAAAGTGTTACGCGCGCAAAAAGAACTTGTGATGCCGACGCACGCAAACCGACTTCTGTTTTCCCGATAATACAGTTATTTGTGAGCACTGTAGGGATTGTAAAGCGGCCCAGTATTTTGTTCTCACATCGTCGCTGGTAAATAGTGCTGAAAGCTTTGCTTCGTTCGAAGAGAGCAACAAAAAGAAAAAAAAACAGTTTATGGCAAGCTTACATACGATGCGACCGTATTCGTTAATTTGAGCGCAGAAAAAAATTTGCGCACCCCATTTCCTACGCTATTCAGATTTCATCTTCATCATCATCAGCCTGACAACGCCTACTGCAGGGTAAATGCCTCTGCCACGACTCTCCAATGAACCCCGTCCTTTGCCAGTTGCGGCCACCGTATCTCAGCAAATTTCTTAGTCTCATCCGCCCACCTAGCTTTCTGCCGCCCGCTGCTACGCTTGCCTTCTCTTGGAATCCACTCCGTTACCCTTGAGGACCAGCGGCTATCTTGCCTTCGCATTACATGCCCTCACCAAGCGTATTTCTTCCCCTTGATTTCGACTAGGATGTCATTAACCCGCGTTTGTTCCCTCACCCACTCCGCCCGTCTCCGATCTCTCAGCGTTACACCTATCATTTTTCTCTCCATAGCTCGCTGCGTTGTCCTTAACTTAAGCTGAACACTTTTTGTTAGCGTCTCTTTGTTGGCGTCTCTGCGCATCAAGGCGCTATGAGTCGAATATGCTTGTATTTCTTGACGGAAAAACGTTTGCCAATTGTCTGTGTAAATATTAGGTAGTAAGTGGTCCAGGTATTTATATTCCTTTGAATAGAGGCCAGCAACAATAGCATTGTTCACCACGGTTTATGCCGACAACCATTTCTCAAAGAAAGACATTCTATAGGTTCGCAGCACTAGTTTCTTGATTAGGATTAGCTTAACGCTAACCTGAGGCCATGGCAGAGCAACTCGAAAGACAGCAGACAGGCTTCACCTCTAAACAGTTCTTCGTTGAAGGTCCCGTTTCCTTTTATATGTGAGGGCTCCTGTCTCCTCTGTAGCATGCCAGAATGTATGAAGGCAGACTATTTTAAATCACGCGCAACGTCTCCTACGCTCGGCCGCACATACGTCATCACGCTGCATCATCATAATTTTCTATTTCGAGAATGCCTTCGCGAAGACCCTGTTTTCTGCTGCCGTATATACAAGTAAGCCTCACAACGTTGGCGCTTTCTTTTCCATTAACCCCGAAAAGCTATCCTAATGCAACATGAATCGTTAAGTACGGTGAGGGGTTGAAACTAACAAAGCAAAAGGCTGACGAGACTGGACGAACGAAGTCTGGTGATGGCAACATCTAAAAGATCCTACTCCACCGCAAGGCTGCGGTTGAGTGCAGTCGCACTGCTGCAGAGGGGCGAATAAAGCACTTCCTGGAGTTCTTTATACAGTCGAGAAACGTGTGTCGTACGTTTCGCAGTTTCTCATCTCGATGGAGGCTGTTCTGGACGGGTTGCCTTGCCGCTCCCCTCCAAGCGCTGCGAGCGCCCTCTTGGGAGTCAGAATCACGCGCGAGCACATGTGCCCCTAGCTGGGCGTGTGCGCATCCTTACTTATTCGAGCACGTTAACAAGCTCTTCAGCGCAGGGTCGGCGCGGCGCCGCGTAGGAAGATGCGTCCAGGTGCGTTCCAAGTGCGTCACAGCCTGCGAGATGAGCTGGGCTGCTCCTCCCTTGTGAGACGCACGTTAAGTGCTCCGTTACGAATGCTGGTCGTGTGTAGAAGCGGTTTCGTGGCCATCCCACGGCCACGCACAGTGTCTCCAAGAGGCACCGGCGCCACAAAGCGAGCCTAAAAAGAACGTTGAAAAAGCACGAGGGGAGCGGGGCTTTCCATAAATTCCAACGACACAATCTGTAACGCGCAGGTTACTTTGCATTCGTGGAGGGACCCGACTTTGCCCACCACCTTTATACATCCTGCGAAGTAAGTCGTGGTGAATGGAGCTGCACGCAGAGTAGAGTGGCCACGTTTTTCTTTCCTTTAGCGTCTGCGCTCATGCGATTCCTTGCTGTCTCACCTGAGCTTATGTGCGGAACGCCCTTGAAACTATTTTTTGTCGTTAAAAATAAAGACACCACGGCCAGGGCTCTGTGTCCAACTTCAGTCTGACGTTATTTTTTGAAACAGTGTATATCCGCGCGCTCAACCATTCGCAATGTCTAGTGGCGGGGCGGCAAACGGCTCATGTTGCATATTTTCACATCTGCTCCATAGCATCACTGAAAGTTAAGCACAATTAACGTCGTTCTCATGATATCCAAGATCATTGACCTGAATATCAATTTCATTTGCTAGTTTCTGCGAGGGGAAGTGTATTTAAGCGAGTGCATTTATAAATAATAGGACACAACGTAGCTACAGTGAACTTCGCATGCATAAATCGGCGTCGAACCGCAGCACCTTCATTTGATGGAGACGTACAACCTTTGTCAAAAGTTTGAAGCCCAGGGGGTTTGCTTCTGGGGCACACTGTCTGGTTCGTAATGCATCTCCAGCGCTCCAAATTTGCTGAAGGTAAGAAGATTTCTGATCCTGCCTCCTCCAATGGGTAGGACTACCACGAATGTTACGTGAGTCCCACTGCGAGGCTTAGAAGCAAACCCCCTGGGCTCTAAACTTTTGACAAAGACTGTACATTGCTTCGAATTGTCCGTTTTGCTCAGCGCAGAAAAAAAAATGAAGTTGAAGTTCAAAAAGGGTTACTATGCCATAATGGAAAGGTATTTTTTTTTCTGAAAAGAGAGTTCTTATGAGCTAAAAAAAGAGCCAGAATTCAAAGACACGTATGGCCAAAGCCGATCGTTCGAGCGCAAATGCACTGCAGTGGCGTCAGGCGAGTTTTCTTCATGTTGTACAAGACAGAAAACAAAAGGTAACCTCACTGATCGCCAGGTAACTTTGGTATTGCTGCTGCTAGATCATATTCATCGCACAACGAAGAAGAAAACAAAAACTGAATGCATAAAATTAGAGAGCACACCAGTAACACTCGGCATCATCGCCAACGCCCCGGGTTTTAATCGGAATGGTGGGAAAAATATTCCGAATTTAACTATAAATTTCTCGGCAGTGAAAGCATATTTTGCTGACAAAGAAACGCCAACAGATGGAAACGGCGACATATTTTACTAACAAAAACTTGATGGAGTTCCAGCTCCTTAGTGCGGCTGCATTCAATGATTGCTTTGTCATTTGTTTCTAACCTGCCATGAATTTGTCTTCACTCATTCCAAGACTGATCAGATGATAAAGACGCTACGGCTGTTATGCCGGAAAATGAGCCTAAATCTGCATACCCATTTGATCTAGTTTGGTACGCAGCATATTTGGTAGTGATATATGTTATACGGCTACAGTGAAAGATGAACATATTTAGTCGCAGTCATATTTACGCGGCATGCTGTTATTATACGAAATTTCTACATTAAGATATTCTTACATAATATCATGGCTGTAGCCAGCAAGCCGGCGTTCCAGGCTGCGCTGCCTTTATTGTTCGGTTCGTTTGAAGTGGACAAACCTTGGAAGAGTAAGAGATCAAAAATGACACGGAGGCCAAGCTCTTATCGGCTGGCGTGCTGGCAGCGATTGACAGCACGACTCTATGAGTGAAATCAGGATATGTGATAATTGCTAACACCGTTGTCAACAGTAAAGCGCTCCGTTCGTTTCACTGAGAATGCAGTATATGGCTACATGCTACGTTTTGTTTCTCCTTTTATGTGCTGAAAGTTTACGACTTATAACCGTTTCGGCACTAAGTGATCCTCCTTTCAAGAAAAAAGAAGACGTCACACTTGCTCTCTTACAACGGTGATGGAGCAGTGAAGGCAAGCTTCATAAATTAGAAGTGTCGTCGAATGAAGCGTACGAACGGCGCTATATTCTTCCAGTTGTAGCAAGTGATCGCGCTTCACGACATTAAGGGTCATGGTAAGTATATTCCAGGTTTTTCCTTCAATACTATCACTTATCATGCTATACTTATGTACTATACGATTACCTTATTCATTTAACGAGAACAATATTAGTGTCGCTCTGGTCGCCCCCCCCCCCCTCCCCCCAAAAAAAAGAAAACGAAAAAAAAAAAGTCCCGCATTATAGACGTCTATATGGACAGTGCCTAAGCACCTCTATACATGGAGGAGTCCGCTTACATATCAAGTGGCAGCGGGTTTTCCTTCACCAGCTGAGCGGGTAAAGGGGGCTTACAACTCGTGTTCATACACTGCCGATCGAATAGCTACTCGTTCGCGCAAACAAGCGCGCATCGGCACGACGCGACGACTTAGATCCGGGCGATTAGCGCCCCGAGAGGGTGCCGGTGCACGGTTCGCTAGCGCCACCAGCACCAAAGCGCCTCTTGATGGGTGCATCGGAGGGTGAGGGGGGGAGATTACTCGCTTCCTACTAAGCGATCACACCAGGGGGTGCTTGCAATCCTGTTTTGGGTAGTTTGGGGATGGGCAACCAAACGCGCAACAGTGGCGGCCACGCAGGCTGGCGGGCGTATTCCTCTTGGCTGGACGCATTCCTTTCTGCAGCAGCAGGCTGTCCCGTTAGGAAGCCAAGCCGCCGTGGCGCTGCGGCACCGTGCACCTGGCTCTCGCAAGGCGTCGACGCCGGCGTCACGGCGGTCAACCAGACAATGGGGGCTCCCCGTGCCGGCGGCGCAAATCAAACAGCGGCAGCTGGGTCCCGTTCTCCCTCGCCCCATGCGTGCCGCGCTCCCCGAGGCCTTCCCCAAAGAGCGCGCACGCTTGATAGATGTGACCCGGCTCCCGGAGGCGTCCCTCCCCGCGCCACCGACGCCTATTTATTGCGCCCCCCGGGAAAGGTGGCTGTCGCCCTCCTCCTCCTCCTCTGGGCCCGCGACAGCAAAGCTATCACGACTTCTTACGCTCCGCTGCGCACCGCCCACCTTTCCCCCCACCTTCGACTTCTTCCAGCGCCACCTCCCTCCCTTTTCCTGCCGCCTCTTCGGAAAGCGACAATAAAGATTCATCGTGCCATTCGCCAAATTTAATTATTTTTCTGGTCGGCTGGGCGCGCGGCCTGTCATTTGGACCTGCGCGCCGCGCTTTCGCCGCGCGCGCGCCTCTCGAACCAGAAACGGAGTCGGCGCAGTTTTATTCGATTTCGAGCAAATTTACGACTCTCGCGGCAGGCCGCCTGTTTGGGCTGTCAGCGGAGGTCGGCTCCGGCGTGCCCTCCGCAGGCCACCACTTATTAGCTGCAGCGGGAGCCGCTTTTCCGTCGCCCCCGTCGCTGTCTTCGCTGAAGTCCGAGGGCCCCACGATCGCGCTCCCTGCTTCGAACGTGCACGATATTAATTTGTCCGACGCCGTTTCCTTGCCAATAGTTGACGCGACTCGCTCCTACCCGGCTGCGTTGCGTCTCAGCAGCAGACGCCTACTCCAGAAGGAGCACAGAAAATTGAAGCGTGTTATTACAAGGGAACGTTACCCGCACGGCGCCGTCATGTGTTCGCCGGCGGCTTCTCTATTTTAGGACCAGACGCCGGGGAGCTAGAAGCTGGTACAGGAGCCACCTGAACGGGTGTTTTCTGCTTGTAAGCTTCATTATATCGCTCCCTATCTGCGCTTACATCGGAAGCTCACTCGGTAACCGCCGTATCACAGCCCACAAAAGTGCAGCGAAGTCCTCCTAACCATCACGTCCCGACTTTCCTAGCTGCGCTGTTCACAGCCGCAGTTCGTGAGAAGGAGGAACCCATTCCGGTCTTGGCGCTGCTGACTCCGCGGAAGTCGTGATCATTTGCACTTGTCAAGAACACCGTGAAGGAAAATAGACTACGAATGAAAAGCCTGGTTCACGTCGTGAGTAACGGAACGTATTCATTACGCGATACAGAAGTCAGACTGCTCGACGCCTTGACGTCGCTCCGGTAGAACTCCTCTGCGAGGCTTCCTATAGTAGACATTATTTAGCTACAATGCATTCGCCGCATTACTAAGAAGGAGGTCTCCAATGGAAAGGACATCTTTGCGCCAGTTTCGACGAGTTCTGAGGGGGAACAGCGAAAAAGCAAAACCACAAAACCGTTAATAAATGCAACATAGCCGGTTAACTGCAAGGATTTTACACTGACTTACGGTTTCATATCGGTGCTCCTCACGCAGTTCGTGCGATGAGTCCTTAACTCTCAACGACCCTGGCACGATTTTTTTTTAGCATTTTTGTGTATCTATCGACAAGAATTATAAGGGCACCGAGTATACTGATAAAGATGGCTATAGTTGCAAACTGAATCATCCTGCCTCTCTCGCAGTCAGTGTCGCCGCGTCATGGTGCTCAATTTTTCAGGATATTTTTATATCGCCAAATTTAGATACACCACATGCCTGATGATGTTTCTTTCAAAAGTATCTTTACGGTATTCATTTTCGCATACATGACGTGAAACTCGCACGTGCAGAAAACGTGCAGTAATTCGCGTCAGAAATAAACACTGTTCGCAATTCGAAGTGCAGTGAATCTTGCACTGGTCAATTTTATTATAGATACTGTCTGAGCGTTTGTGCACCAACATATACTTATCCAGGGAATTGTTAATATCCCGGACGACAGCGGAAAGAAAAGACGGCGCAACTGTTTTCCGTTCACTTTTAACGCAGCTACGTGGTACGCTTCCAGCATAGCAGCTATGTCTTGCGGACAAGCCCCCTCAAAGAATCAAGTTCTATTAGGAGGCGTTGCATTGTTCAAGTTCGTAATAACTCCACCCATGCTGATAATACATGGAAGTAATAAAATTACTGTAATAAAGTTATAATAATTTAATTTCATCACAAAGTAATTTGCCATGTAATACATTACTTTTCTGTTCTTGTAATTTAGTAATGTAATGAATTTCCTTGCGGCAGTAATTTGGGAGCGAACTTAATTACTGTCGAAATTACTTTCATTAAGAATGCGCCACTGCTCTGTGTGTCGGCAAATATTTAGACTCTCGTTTGCCGGGTCAGGAAATTTCTGAAAATTAAAAACTAATTTGAAAGTAATTGCAATTCCGCTTTGAAAGCAATTGGAATATAAAAAGAATACTTTTGTGAGCATTAATTGGTATTGAAATTTTTCGTGATTTTCTTGAAAGCAGTTAGCATTGTAATTTTCAAAATTATTATTTCCAAAAATAATTTCTTCATGCATGCGTGGAATTTGTCTCAGGCTTTAAAATTCAACATTCAAGGATTGTCGTCAAAGGTGCTAAATGTAACCGCGGGAAGTAAAAACAACGAAAACTGTATGTATGTTGTCGTTTTGGCAGCCGTTAGTTCCCGTATAACTCTAATTGTGGTATCGAAACGCGTTAAGAACGCCGAAATTCTCCAGTTCGGCGAAGATTTTACCGAATTCCCACAAAAGTTGCGGCATTTAAAAAAAAAAATTGTTTGACCTGCAGTGGATGCGTTTTTAGGTTCTAAATTTCTTCTTTAAGCTGCACCTTTTAAAGCTTCGCTGACAGACGCAACTGACATCTTAAACTGCCCTATTAAATAATTGAATTGCTGCGTTGGTTACGAGCGCTGCAAAAAAGTGGAAGGGTTTTACCGTAGCTAAACCGAGTAGACGTGCGAAAGCATGTGTTTAGCCTGGTTGACTCATGGTCTTGCTTTGCTAGGTCGCCGGCACGTCTGGCGACGATGTTAGACTCAGGTTAAGGTCTGATCTGTTATCTGTTAAGCTTATCTGATCTGTTCGCGCTGCGGGTGGAAGTTGATGGAGACGACAAAGTGCAGTTTAGCACGAGGCGTGTTAAATACATGCGACAAAATACATGCACTTTTAAAAGCTTGGCGGCAAAGCAACCCCTCCAATGCTCGTAGTTCGTCGAAACAGCCAAAATTTGTTGGGTGATAGCGCCGAGGGTAACTGCGTTTTCGAAATTCTAAAAAACTGATATCGACATTACTTACGGCGGGCTACGCGTCTCTGAAGAAATGATGTGACTAAGAGTAATAGTTAAGAGTTCAATTTTCAATATTAGTCAACCAGCCTACTAGTTAGATTCTCTTAGCTGTATTCTGATGCTCTGCACCACTGACAATGCTATGCCGAAAAAAGTGGTGGTGTAACTCAAAAAGCCCACTTTGAAAAATTGCAGAACATTCCTCGGGGAAACACCTGGCGTAATAAATAATAAAAGAGAATAGCAAAACCATATTACATTTTATTACAGAAACTGCAAGAATGTTCTGAGGGGTGCACAAAAAAAATCGCTTCGCTTTTCAAGTTATATCCATACTTGACTATGCATGCCAAGTATGGGAAACCCACCACGACTGTTTTGCAAATATTGAACAAATACACCATCAGGGTTTGTGGCTAATGAACAACACGCGTTTACAAGCATCTCGATTTAAAGACCTTGCCAAAATTGGAGTCATGGAAAATTCGACGTCTTGGAACGAACGCTAAAGAGTAATATTTATATTTATTTATCACAACAAAATTAAAATTAATAAAAAAGAATATATTTCAGAGCCAAATTATATTTTGTTCACATGCGACAGCTGTAAGCGCGTTTTTCAGCACGTGTATTTTTAGCTTCAGCTTGTGTGTGTGTGTGTGTGTGTGTGTGTGTGTGTGTGTGTGTGTGTGTGTGTGTGTGTGTGCGCGCACGCACGCGCACACACACACACACACACACACACACACACACACACACGCACACACGAAAATAGCACCATATACGCTGGATAATGAATGTAATCAATTATTCAACGCAGTCTCACGCAATAATTGTTCAGGCCATTGCTCGAAAGCGGTTCGCTGTTAAAGCAGCCTTGACTTCGAGACAGATTTAGGCTCTTGGTAAATTTCACTATATTTAACTGTGCAGGTGTGACGACACGATTAAAGTGATCCCGATAAACGTTCCGGGCGTAAGTGTACACCGTAAGTGTGTGTTCGCTTGTGCGTGTGTGTGTGTGTGTGGGGGGGGGGGGGGGGGTTGTATTAGGTTTTATGGCACATGAGCAACTATGGCTTTCAAGCGCCTGTTCGTGTGTGCGTGAGAAACAGATAACACTAATGTCTTAGAGCATGCTAACAGCGAAGTCGCTCAATTTAAGACAGATTTTATTCTCTCCTTTATGAAAGCAGACACTTGGATGTTTGCCTTATACGAGCGTCTATATGGATTCTTTTTTTTTACGTGAATGTCTATGTTAATTCTGATGGTACGTGACACAATTTGTTTGCAACTCTAACTAAATGCGTCTGCAGTCGTCTTTCCTCCGTTATCTTTACACACCCTACCACCACTATCACCTCCACATGAGAAACTCTCGGCAGGTGCAGGCGTTTTGTGAATGTAGAAATAAATGCTGAAAGACCGCGAATCGCCACAGCAAGTGATGCGCATGTCATGGCTTACCCTTGGTGCCGCGTTATTGAGGGGGTCGAAGAGCAGTAATCGAGACACTCTTCTCAAAAAAAATAATTTGTCCTATTTATAAATGGGAATAAAATTGTACACCAACGGAAGTCCTTGCCGTTTAAGAATGCCGCAGGACGCTGAATGATCACGCAACCGATTCAGATAACTTTCGCTGTGTGGAAATTTCCTGGGAAGTTGCCAGTATTTAACTGCACAAATCGTTCGGACAAAAAGACTGCAAATGTATGCGTGGTATGACCTGCGCGGTGCAGCATTAAGAGTAGTTATGCTTAGCAATGGCGTACCGTGATTTAAACAAGCTTGAATAAGTGACAAATTTGAGCGGTTACCGGGCATGCCGTGCTGTACGCTGGCGCAATTGCTAACGAGAGTTTTCGCTGAGGAACAACTTTCACTGGTGACCTGGGAGCGTGGCTCCGTGTCTGTGCGTCCCCCTTCGGATCCGCGTACTTCGCTTCACCCTTTTCTTCATAAGCGCTGAGGGCAACAACTGGGAGCGGCAGGAATAAGCCATCTGTGGCGCGTTCGGCAGCTTATGAATCACCAGCAATGACGCTGCATGAGTGGCTCGATATACGAGCGCGGCCCTTCCCGAGAAAGCAGGGGCGATTCGGGAAACGGTGCACCCACGGGCCCCGAGCGCCGGCTCACGGTATAGAGACGCGGCCGTTCCCGAGAATGAATTCGGCTCAGTGCAGCGTCCTCCTGTCGGCCCAGGGATCGCGATTCCAGAAGCGATACCTCGCGGAAGACATGTGCGCTCGGCACGGAGCGAAGATGGCTCGGCTACGAGAGCCGCCGGCGAAACTCGAGACCCGGCCGGCGTAGTACAACCGCTCTTGTGTCAGCGGAGGAAGGAGCCGGAGAAGTGGTGACAGGCGGCCGCAGCCGGGACATCCATTTTGCCACGCTCCGCGGGGCGAACGGACGCCGGTTGATGGGAAGGAGAGCCCGGGAGCCGCCGCGGCGTGCCAAAGCGCGCGCGCGGGCGGGGTGCCCCCCCGGCGGAACGTTGGCCCGACAAATGGCCGCTCGTCGCGCTCCCAGCGGAAACGGAGCGCGCTCGCAGACAATGTCGTCGCGGCGGCCGCCGTATGCGACGACGACCTGACACCAGGATGCGCGGCGCGAGAACTGCGGGGGCGTGCCCCCCTCCTTCCTTCTCTCTAGCGAGGTCTGTGCGGACAACGTTGCTTCGGTTAGCGCTACCCCCTCCCAACTCCCCCTCATCTCTAGCGTCCCTAATTGGGGAACCGAAAGCTTCTGCAAACTGCGACATGGGTGAACGTCGCGCCGTGTTTCTGGGAGACGTTGCTTACTTTCGAAGATTACCGTGCTTCCAGAGGAAGTTGTGTCGTACTCGCTCCGTAGAAAACGCGAGCCGCCGCCGCCTCCTCCGTATGCAAGAAGCCTGCGCTGCCGAAGCGAGTGATGAAGCTTGACGCGCAGGAATCGTAAAAAAAAATGTGGTTTTCCTGCATTAAATGCATTTTGCATGGGCAGATGTTTTCTTACATTTAATTGGCGCCCTGGTTAGACTCCATCTTTACTTTCGTCAGACGCAGCCGCCGATACAGTGAGTATTGAGGTTAAAGTTGCATTAAAGCAGCGAAATTTCGCGTATATAGTTCATTATTCGTTCTTGCAAAATAGCATTAAAAGCGACAGAGAAGGCATGCGAAGAAATCGAAAGTCAGGCTATTTAGTTTGCACTCATGAAACTTGGAAAGAAACATGGATATTATTGTTGCCAAAAATATTCGTTTCCGTAGTGACCTGAATCTTAAAAGCACTGTACTTAAAGAGCTGCATGTTGCCACTGTAGCAAATTACGTCGTCCTTGTAATTCAATGCCCTCGTGAAATGCAAGATGTGTGCGAAATTCACTTGTAAAACGTGAAACTAACAATGGTAAGCGTCATTGCGCTTTCGACTGTGAACTAATTATTGATAGAAACCGTGCACAGTATTTTCAGGGGGCTACGGAATGAAAGTTTCCGAACTAAAGCAATATCAAGTCGCTGAAACTTCAAAAGCTGCGCTTCTCTGCATGGCAAATGTATCCTTTCAGTCCCGAAGCGATGCAGGCTATGGAGAGCCGTCCTAGTGAAATGCTCCGGTTAACTTAGACCACCTCGGGTTCTTTAAAGTGCACTGACGTCGCACAGTACATGGGCGTCTAGCATTTCGTCTCCATCGAAATGCGACCGCTGCTGCCGGGATCGAACCCGCGTCTTTCGGGTCAGCAGCCGCGCACCATAACGGCTGAGTAACCGCGGCGGCGCGTACACAGATGTGCGCACAACTTGTTTCGCGTCGGCTTGAATAAACGCCAGGGGCTCCGAAGCGTAGGTGTATACGTTCTCTTCTCTTGAGCTCGTCAAAGTTGTCAATATCCCTAAAATGACTGAATTGTTTGCATAATGATTTCTTCTTAAGAGAACTGAGTCAGAAGCAATACAACTGGCATCTTAAAAGCAGCTTACAGTCATGTCGTGGCGATTTGAGGACCCGACAAAAGTCGTATAATTAATCGTGCGGGAGGATGATCCTGTGTACTCTCGGGGCATGTTCCCAACAACACTTTGAAATTTTGAGTTTTCTTCCGACAAGATCACAGTTCGTGAGTGCAGCGGCTATAGCTGTATTGAAAAGCATCCTGCTTAAAAGTGTGTTAAAATGAAGGTCCTGGCCATGCCCCAGCATGTGTATAACTGGCTTTCCTCTACACGACAGTGCGCTCATTCGAATTTGGTTCTAGGCAGCAATTAATCTATCAAGAGTGCGTTAAAAATGCCCTGCCCGCTTCACCTGAGTACCACAATCTGTCAAATCGATAAAGTTAACGAATAGGACCGAGGTCAATTTTTTGAAGCAAAAACAAAGAAAGCGAGAGAAACAGGCAAATATATCCAACCAGTTCTAGAGTCCATGTCTTCCGGCATCTCGGACCACACTGACTGCATACAAACCGGTATGGCAGTAGTTCCTAATCAACTGTTCCCCCCGTCTACCTCCTTGAACCTCCTTCCTGAACCAGTCAAGTGCCACTCCCTGGTTGCTTTATAAATAGTCACTGCTGATAAAACCCTTCCACCTGCTGGAAAGCCCCTCCCGTAACCACAACGATCACACACGGCGCGTTGTGTTGACTTTCCATTGATGCCATTTTGAGCCTGAGTCGCTCCTTGGTCATAGCCAGGCACGCTCGCGTTTTATTTTAGTCGCATGCCCGCCTAGAATCACACTTGCTACGCAGTTTCCTACCTGGCGTCGCTTTCGTTTTTTGTCTACAAATGACAGCGGGGTTCGTACAATCTTATAAAGCGTTTCATGCTTCGAAATGTTCTCTTGCTGCACGAAATACTCATTTCCATTCGCATTTATCTCGCTGCTATCACTGTTTCCTTTGTGGCCACGAAATAGTTTTCACATCACCTTCCATGTCTGACGGCTTTAGTGCATCAGTAGGGGCCCCTAGACTCTCTTATTCTCCGCCTCCTCCTCCTCCAATCTGCGGGCTTTTGTCAAAGTGGATTAGGTTACAGTTGCTCTTAATGTTTATTGCAGCCTCCTACAGCTTCGGCGAGAGCGCTCATTTACTCAGCTTTTAATTTTCTACTTGGTCGGGCTCAGGGAACCCTATCCCTTAGGCGGACGAATTTTCCTTCTGCTTTTAGTTTTAGACTAAAATTTGTCGGAAACACTACTATCATAAGGGTGATAATGATTTTACTAAGAGAAGCGACAATTGCATGGATCGTGGTGGTTGCGTTTATGCTCCCAATGCGTCAAGCACACCCGGTTTCAAGCTTGCACTGCAAGTTGTTTCTTTTATTCAGGACAACAAAATGCCCCAAGCGCACTTGAATGTTATCAATGACAGCAGTGTTGGGAAGAAGGTGGTTATGCTTATCTTCGGCAAAAAAAAAAAAGAATAGAAATGCAGATCAGGACGCCAGTATTTAGTAGTTGCTTGAGATGCCCCCCCCCCCCCCCCCCTCCATTATAGTTATAATGTGTGCAAACAGAGTTCACGTCAAAGGTATTGATTATTGAAGAAGAATGTATGAAGAAAGGATATCGGGAGATCCTCCATCCTGCTATTATCATCATCATGATCTGCCTGGCTACATCAACTGCAGGACAAAGGCCTCTCCCATATCTCTCCAATTAACCCCGTCTTTTGCCAGTTGCGGCCACCATATCCCCGTAAACTTCTTAATCATATTCGCCCAGCTAACTTTCTGCCGCCCTCTTCTACGCTTGCCTTCTCTTGGAATCCAGACCGTTACCCTTAACGACCATCGGTTATCTTGCATTCGAATTACATGTCCTGCCCACGCCCATTTCTTCTTGATTTCGACTAGGATGTCATTGACCCGCGTTTGTTCCGGGACCCCTTCCTAACACACGAAATCTAAAAGGATAATGGGTTAAGTTCATTACGTCTCGCTAGAGGTTTGGCGGTAGTTGTAGCGAGACCAACCACAGCAGCCTGGTGGCTATGGCGCTCCGCTACTGAGCCCAAGGACGCGGGTTCGAATCCGCGGCCGGCGCATTTTTGTGGAGGGTAAATACAAAGTCACTTGGGTGCCATACGATGTCAGTGCGTGCAGAATAAGGAATCCCAGGTGGTAGAAATTAAACCGGAGCCCTACACTACTGCATCTGTAACACCCAGTTAGCAGATTTGGGTCGTTAAGCACCGCGTACCATACCAGCAGCAAGCGAGGATAGAGAATTCTGGCCAATTTTTATTCACAGCTACTTTTGCTTACAGCAAACAAATTGTACCTGTCCCCACTTGTACGCCTTGGGAAGGGCGAGAAATCTGGGAGCGTTTCTTTTCTGTATGCCTGGTCATTAAACTTGCTAATTTCGAAACGATCACGGGCAGCAGAGATAAAATTACGTGCTGGGAAAAGTCATGCTTCGTCGCTTTGACGGCAATGTTATATTTGAGTACAAGTTAACGTTACGCACACTGACAAGTATCCGCGGCATGCTTTCCTGCAGAAAAGCCTTTTAAGTTCGTGGCGAACCATGACGAATGATGCATTCCTTTCTAACTTATAGCGGTACATATGTGGAAAACAATTACGTCTTTGTTCTTAAATTGCGTTCTAGTTCTGTTCGGTTGTGTTGAGCCCAAAGAGATAGCGATCAGGTTACGCGTTATCGTAATGATAAAAATTAGGTGTGGCTTAGCTTGGTTAAGCCTGGATATCAGAAGCAAAAAGCAAATCCCAATCGAGAAGTTGTTTCGCTGTCTTCGCTCATCTGGCTACTCTCAGTTGACGCCGCCAAGAGACGCTGTTCAGCTTCCTTTTGACGTCGTATTGCGAGGCGTTCCTCCCGGTTTTCTGGCGTTTCGGCCATACGTTTGGCTTTGCACTTTTCATTTCTTCGCTGCTTTTCGGCCAACTCCCAAGCTAGCACTTTTGAATCGGTAGATTTTCTACAGCCACGTCCGGGTGCTTCTCTTTCCATGGCGAGTGCGAGCGCCTATTCTCTGACAAGCGCATTTATAGCCCAGTAGCGCGCGGCTGCATGGAAAGTCAAACGATGGCGAGGAGGAGTAGCGCGCGCAGCGGTAGTGGCGGCGCACATGCGCAGTAGCGTGCGGCTGCGGCGAAAGGCCAGGCGACGCAGTCGGTGGCGACGGCTGCGGCCACCTGCGTCGCGTGTGACGTCACTCAGCTTCGCGCATGCGCAGAAGTGGCAAATCTGTGCACCGGCTCACGCGAAGCTCGGCTCCGACCCTCGTAGTGAAGCTTTTCGCTTCAAAACCTGATACACTGCCGTCGTGTTCATTCCCCTGTGATGCGCTACAGAACTCCCTGTGCACCATTCTTGCGCTGATGTTGAGCACAGAGACGGAGTGAGAGAGCGAAATGGCTGATAGGCTAAGCACTCAATGAAAGCCAGGTGAGCATCCTAGGAATTCGCTGCGTTGTTGTCATAATAGGTTTCGGGAAAAAATACGTTGCAAGCGTGGCCTGCGGTAACCAAGACGTGACTTTGAGTTGAGACAAATACGAACTTCAGACCGTCCGTCTTTTTTTGGTTGATGCAGTACTAGTTTTCTTCGTATTTAAATAGCTCGAGAAGTGCCCTGATTTTTAAAAGTTTTTTAGAAAAGCTAAAAATAAAGACTTGCGAGAGACACTTAACGCAACTTAAGAGTGGAGAGCTATGACACTGAGATCTGCATTGTTGCTACTTTAGTGTTTCTGTATTGTTGCTTCTCTTTTTTTGTTCTTTCTGGCTTCCCTTTCTTGTTTCTTGCGTGGGCAGGTTGTGATAAAGTCACAAGGTCACGGAACTTCTCTCGACCCAGCGAATTTCGAGGCGCACGCCGCCACACGCCAAAAAGCAGGAAATATCTGCAGAAAATCACGAAAAATATTCCAAAGGAGAAGTGCAAATTTTGACCAATATTATTACAAAACACAACATGCAAAATACCACTACGAAGAATTAATGTTGCAAGAACGATGAATGCGATGCAACAGCTGACTGGACAAACGTTGCATCACGAGAACACCGCTAACAATGCCATTGATGTAATGAATTACACAATGGCGGTGTCAGCATTTGTAGTGGTCTTTTGCATAGAACCGCTAGTTTGATGCAGACTGTAGGAGCGAAAATTGACACGAAGATATTCATTAAATCATGTACTTGGGCTATTCCGAGCATTCATTTCGGCGTTAAAGAACCCCGGGAGGTATAGATTATCCGGAGCCCTCCACTGCGTCGTCGCTCATTAAGCTTTGCTGCTCACACAGCTTCACTTATGGTCACATAGCCACGACCATGAAGCTCGCCGTCGGGGCTCCAGGTGGGCTTGAGGCTCGCTCTTCGGCCTCATAGTTACTCTATTTAGAGGCCCGTATCATTTGCGTCGGCATGGAACCGCGCGCAGCAGCGGCCTGTTTAGCGCTACGTCGAGTGTATAGCGGACCTCTCGAGCGTGGGCGCTTCAAAAGCCGGTGCTCGGGTTTCAGGCTCTTTTTATAAACCCTCCCGCTTTATTATTTTCTCTGTCGCGGTCCCTGAAAAAGCCCGCGGCGTTGTGATGCGCCTGCTTGAGCGTGGACTCCGGAGGGCGAGCCCCCGCTCTGACAGCGATTCCCCGACGTCCGCGCGGAGGGAGAGAAAGCCGCGCTCGTCTTATTAGTAAAACGGGCATCAAAAAACGCGCCCTAATTGGCGCAACCGGATACGCACGTCAAGCGAAGACGCGCGGCCCGCGTGCTCCGCACGGTCCGTTAGTCGCGCGGGTAGTTAGCTACCGTCTAATGAGGCCGCTTGCGTTACCTGGCCGTAATCGGAGCCTCACCTGTTCGCCCCGATCGACTGCCCAATAATTGGGGGCTGCCCGGGCCACGCGTTCCGCGCTGCAGGCTCGCTACACAGAATCGATGCTGACGAGCGCTGGTCCACCGCAGCGAGCGAGTCTGTACCTGCCTGCGCAAATGGGCCGATTCCTGGAGGCGCCGGCGATTGATCGCCGCAGCTGCGCGGGGCTTACGGGGTGCAATACGGGCACGCCGAGACGCGCAGGCAGCTAGAAACAACCCCATTGTATTCTTGGTTTCGCCCACTGCCACAAGCGTGTCGCCATGGGAGAAACTATGCGCGCTGCAAGAACCGACATAGGCTCGCTCTGCGGCGACGTCGAGTCCGGAGAGCCTGGCAAAAGCCGCCTTTTATAACAGCTGTACTCCCTTATTTTCACTAGTCAGAATGAATGCTTATGTTTTTTGACACGTAATTAAAGGACAACCCCCCCCCCCCCCCCCCCCCCCCGCCGCAGAAGCTCGACTGACGGGAAGCTGGGAGATTAGTCCCGCAGTTGTCCAACTCCTCTGAGAAGTTAGTACCGACACCGAGATGAAAGTCTTTGTCAACGCCCAGGCAAGTAAATCTCCTAGAATATGCGTTCTTCTTGCATGGAATCTCGCACGTGTCAGTTAAATAAAGAGGCAAAGTACAGATCTCATCAACGGAGCGATGTCCCTTGGTTAAATCCCCCGATTTATTGTGCCCCATCAACTCGAGGACACTCATTTTGAGCCTTTGACGTGCTCTCTCATTGCCACACATTAGACTGGGCTGGCGTAACGTCATGGTATACTCTGGAAGTCCCCCAACCTACGCCCTTATTCACGCGCTCAGCGTGAACGCCGTGACGCAAGGGGACGGCGATGAAAAAGACAAGCATCTTCTTGGAATATTATGCCGACATTCTGAGGAGCCTGAATGCGAAGCACAGCGAGCTCCCGCTCAATTCTCCTCATGCATTTTTTCTTCTTTTTTCTTGCGTATTTTTCTGACATCTTTTTGTTCTTAATAGCGCCTCGGAAAAATTTGCATGGACGTTTTTTGCGTCTCCGGACGTCGCGTTAATGAACAGTGGGCGATACCTGACGACACACCCTTGTTTTCCAAACCGTTTCTTCCTGGAGGCCAGAATGTACTCTTTCAAACCTCCGTTTACGCCAAAAGCACGCCTCCACCCTACTGACGGGACTCGCTTACGGCAAGCACAATAGCTGTTGACTTCTGAAAGTTGGCGCGACATCCACTCTGTCGCGCTCCTACAATGCTCTTCGCACCTATTTTTTCTTCATTTGGTGTTAATGTTACCCTCACATTTGTAGCTGCGATATTTAAGCAGCCTACCAAAACACAATCTGCGAACATCGTCGACCTTTAACTTTGGTTTATTTGGTTTACTGGGGTTTAACGTCCCAAAGCGACTTAGGCTATGAGGGACGCCGTAGTGCAGGACTCCAGAAATTTCGACCACCTGGGGTTCTTTAACGTGCACTGACATCGCATAGTACACGGGCCTATATAGAACGAAGAATCGTCAACACGATCAAACGCAAGAGTAGTGTTCGAATGGATCACCAAATAGGATTATGGAACGTTTGGTTTGGGTTTATAGAATTATCGTCCCAAAGCGACCAGGGCTCCTCATGATTTCGACCATCGCGGGTTCTAAACGTTCACTCATGTCGCACAGTTCACGGGCCTCTAGAATTTCGACCGCGACCGCCGAGGGGTGGATCGAATCCGCGACTTTAGTGTACTGTGCGATGCTAGTGCACATGAAAGAACCACGGGTGGTCGAAATTATTCCGAGCCCTCCACTACAGCTTCCCTCATAGCCTGAGTCGCTTTGGGACGTTAATCCTATTAATCCAAACCAACTGTGCCACGATCCTCTTTGCTGACCCATTGAAACCTATAGACGTTTTTTCAATAGGGATGTGGCACTGACACGCACATACTGACAACTGATTTTTATTGAAGGAAACACACACAATATATAGGTATACAGTGCAGGTGCTAATCAAAGGCAGTAACCGTAACACGATGTAGAAGGCCATAAAAGCAATAAAAGACATGTACGATAAGGTGAATCAACTAACAACGATAACTTGGAAAAAAAAAGGTAAAAAAATGCGAGCTATGACACGTAGTGTATAGGGCCAATGGAAACTAAAAAAAAAATGGTCTAAAACCGACAGGCGACTAAAAAAAAAGGCGGCTACGTAGTAGAAACACATTCACAAAAATAGGGACTTTCAGTTAATCAAGCATTCGTGGTATCCGGCTTTATACTAATGCTCAGAATTCAACATCTACCATCTGCAGAAGCCGGTTCACCCTCTTACAGAGATCTTTACGGGTGACTCACATAATCTAAACCTTTATTTTGCTGAAGAAGTCTTCTCGTGGGCTTTGCTGTGTCGACTTCGGTCCACACGAAGTTTTCCTTTAGTTCCTGTTTCAGAACGAAATTTGCTGTTCGTCGTACAATTGCCTACCCACAAGGAAAGCCAGTGAAGGAAAATAATCAGCTTGAAACTACATTATTTTAATCAGCTGTAGCTGGCCGCAAGCCACATTAAGAAAAATGATGCCCGAAACAAACGTTTGTGGACGCTTGCTGGACTTTGAGGCTCAGGATATCTGGACAAACGCTTCCAGTTTACATGGCTGCCGCCAAATGCCGCGTGACACTGAATACTCAGTATCGCCGCGGGAATTTCAGGTTTTCAGTGCGTCGTATTGATTTTCTATGGCCCTCAGAAATAGTTGTTGTGAACTTATACGCTCTGAACATAAATACGCCTCAATGGGAGTAAAAAGAAAGTAATCTGTCCTCTAGCGCACTCTCGGTTCATAGAAGAGAGCGCGCTAGAGGATAGATTACTCGCTTTTTCGCTTTTTACTGCTTTCTGTTTGAGTGTAGGAAGCATTTCATAGGTCAGATTTTACAGCAAGGAGGAACAGAATCGGCCGTAATAGTAACCAAGTTCGCGACGAATCCCTCGATACTCTCTATTGGCTTCTGAAAATTACAAGTTTAAAATATTTCCCTTGAGTTACTTGCTGTTCTTTACTGGCGGCCAACACAGGGCGGTCGTTGCCGAGTGTCCAGGAAAGCTGGACATGTTGAGATTCTTTACGAAAGACAGTGGTGTACCCGAGCGCCCCGGATCTTTGCTTTTGTATTGGAGCAATAAATGTGACAGTGCTTTAACGCTGTTCTAAAGAAACAAATAAACTGAATGTATCTCTGAAATAAAGCCCTCAAATTGAATTCCCGGCCGCGGCGGTATAATTTCGATGGCGGCGAAATGCTAGAGACCCATGTACTGTGCGATGTCAGCGCACGTTAAAGAACCCCAGGTGGTCGAAATTTCCGGAGCCCTCCACTAAGGCATCCCTCATAGCCTGAGTCGCTTTTGGACGTTAAACTCTCATAAACCAAAGCAGACCGAATTAAATTCCACGGATAGAATACTTACAGCGAGTCTCTGCTCACAGTATGAAATGTTCTGTATGAAAAGTTCTCTGCTCCGTACATCAGAATCAAACTGGAACGAAAAGCACAGGCTACGGCTGCTTTACCTTCTTCCTTTTTTTTTGCTTCCTTCTGAGCCGTGGTGCTCGGCACTAACCACGCGTAAGACGTTACCTAACTAATTCAAAGACTAACAGCCACGCCGGTGTCACCTTCATGGCCACTTTTGTTGCGCGCCACACCTGCGCTGGCGCAGACCGCGTTGGTCAATTACACCGCCTGCAACGGCGGCCAATAAGGAACCAAAAAAGAAAAGGGAAAGAAGGCGGGCGAGTAGAGAAAAAAAAGCGATCAAAACAAGAAGGAAGAAAGTGACGTGGAACAAGAAATGCGCGCACAGCCGAGCCTAAACCACAGCCGCCGACAGGTCCCAATGAGCACGAAATGGTCTAGTTGGACCTCCCGTTCTGATGTCGATATGGTGTGAAGAGGCGCGTCTGCTCGTTGGGTAGAACAGCGCCGAGCCGCAGCGCTCGCCGAGCGCGAGGATCGGCAGCCGGCGCCGTAATAAGAGGGCCCCGCCGGTCTGTTCTCGTGAGAAAGTGCTCGCCCCTTTTAGGCGCCGCGGTGGTCCGGGGGGCCGGGGGGAAGGCCGCCGGCGGCTATTAGGCCCCGGTTGCGGATGCTGCCGCCGCCGTCGCCGCCGCCGCTGCTGATCGCCCAGGCCGTGCGGACGCCACTTGATTGAGAGATCGCGGACGCCTCTGTTTCTGGGCGGTCATGGAGACACGGTTTTTGCCGCCGGCCACTCCAACAGCGCGACAGCTTCTCTCACGCGGAAGGAACCGGCTTCTTCCTGCTCACCGGCGCTGATCAGGCGTGCAGAACGGTTTCGGAGGCCGGTGCGCGCCCTTCTGTCACTGTATAACATCAGCCACTTCGCAGTGGAGCACATTGTTTCGTCCTTGCGCTGGGGGCTCGCGTTTGAGCGATGGTATGCGGTATGCCGGTGGAGCCTGCGGGGCTTATTTGCCGAGGCAAAATGCCTGATGCCGCATAGCGGCGTCTCGCACTGCTTGCTGGTTGCCTCTGCTAACGTCGCAGGCTGCGGGTAGAAATGTCAGAGGTACAAAAAGAATCAACCAAGAAAAGCGCCTCTAGAATCCACGGTCGCAGACACCATGACTCCAGCTGTACACTGCGATTTGCTGCTGGCCTCACTTGAATAAAATCATTACGAAAACTCAGGCTAGGAAGCTTACGGTGGACCTTATTAACAGGCTATCCATGAAGCGGAAAAAGCAAATCCCAGAGATAGGGAGTATATTTGGGGGCAAGATCCACGTGTGGCTTGGTCTGTACTTGTATACGTCAGGATATTCAGAAAAACATGCCTCCCCCCCCCCCCCCCCCCAAAAAAAGGGCACTTTGTTAATATTTACGCGTTTATTTCTTCGTGGAGGACCAGGAAAACTAGCGCTTGACGTTTTACTTAAAAAGAAAACAAAGTAGCATAAATGATGGATTAGACACAGCGAAAATATTACGTCATGGGTGAGTGCCTGGATGTACACTAAAAATTAAATTGACGAATAGCTTGGCAAGAAATACGAACATTGTCTGAACGTAATACACCACATACTTCAATGCACGTAGCCACTGTGCTCTTGGAAATTGCGCAAAAAAGAAGCGGAAGTGCGTTTTCATTGCCCAATGCAACAGTTTAAAGAGGAAGGATCCCCCGCTTCCCCAGGCTGCTTCCGCTGCACCCCTTATCAGCACTGCATCCCGTGTGGTCCACACTCCCCGCACCCTCAACTGTGTGCCGCAATATTGCATGCAGTAGTTCCTTACTGCGCTTGCATCTATGATATACTTCAGTACCGCCTGTTCAGTCTTAAGAAGGGGGCCGTCTTCCGAGGTAGAGTCGTGAGGGCCACGGCAGTTTGCGCACTTCAAAGGAGTCGCTCGGCAATTGTCGCCGCTGTGTGGCTCGGAGCATCTCGGGCACACGATGGAGTTGTTGCAGAGGCCGCTCACGTGACCGAACCTCATGTACCTCCTGCACTGCGGCGGCTTCGGGAGGAAAGGTCGAACTGGATGTTGAAAACACCCAGCCTTCACGTATGATGGTATACAGTCAGTCTTGAACGTCAGCTTGATGCATTTAGGCCTTCCGAGGAGCTGAACTTCGATTATTGAAATGGCGTTGTTCGCCGGCTTGATTAAAATGGGCAAATCGGCGTCATAGATGGCGATGTCGACGTTGTAAATTGCGCCAGCCGTATAGTGCCGCTGCCTTGGAGGATAAGTTCAGAATAACAGATTATCTGGCGGGTTGATGCATGATGGAAGAGGACGGTGGCCCAACTACAACTGCACAAGAGGAAAGCGACACATGCTCACATTACCAACTGTTCATTTGACAGAAAAGAAGCATGCGTTATGCGCAGTGCTTCATGCATAAAGAATAAAAATTGTTTCGAGACAATAGTTTTTTATTGTCATTGTTATTAGTAGATATGCAAGTTCGTGTTGCTGGCTGTGTTCTGAGCGATCACGCGATACCTCATGTGCCTGAGTTCGGCATTATAAATTGATTGATTGGAACCCTTTGTTCTAAGTAGGATGGCTCAGTGGCCTAGTTATTGGCACATTAAGTTGGGAGGGAAACCAGATTCGTTGGTCGACGCCGGTAGAGCGCACAAAGGCCCACAAGGGTAGAAGCGTGTCTTTAGCGCCAGCACAGTTCCGGGGCATATTCTAATCCTGTAGGTAGCGGATATACGGTGTAATTCGCTGGGCGCGAATTCGATGTAGTGTTATAAATATGCCTTTTTTCTGTCAAAAAAGAAACAGCTGGCAGTGTGCACGTATGTGCCATTCTCTTGCGTCCCTTGGATTTCCTTCCGTCTGCACATCTACGGTTTATCGTGAAGGTCTGAGCTTGATCAGTGGAACGTATTAGGTCAATGGTTCTTACATTTCCGAGAATAGCTTCTTTCTGCACAGCTAGCTTTTTTCAGGCGGGACCCCCGGGTTTGATGCCGTGCACGTAGCATCCGTACCTGCATGATACCCTGTGTACGCAGGTCGTGCCTCGTGCCTCGTGCAACCTTTGCCGCCGTCGGGCGAGGCGCGCGGTTGCAAGAAGACGACCCCAAACATCTCTCAGGAAAACGTTCTGAAATTCATCAAGTCCTTTCACGCCGCTTTCGGCTGCACTTCGCCAAACGTCGTCGCTGGCTGCTTCAACGTCGACGTAATGAAGCACAAGCAATTCGCCGTCAACGTCGCATCAAGGGACGTCACAGTCGTAACCAGTCCAGCACCGTCAACATCACGAAATACGTGCATCTGTGTTCAACAGGCAGTGCAATGGAAACGTGAATATGGTCACAAACGCATCTTTCTTTGACCACAAACCAGGCATGCATCTCAATGATGAAAGAGACGGAAACGGCACACAGCTTCTAGCGCGGAGGCCAAACGCAATTCTAGGCATTCTTCTTGTTTAATAGTGAGGCAAATAAAATTGCTCACGAGTATCATACAGATGCTACGAATGCCAGCATTATCACTGTGTATGCATCGAATTCCGGATTTCAGTGCTAGCGCTAACATTGACACTATTTTTAGGATGTTTTTTTTTCATAGGCGCGTTGCGGTGACGCGTATTGCATTTCTCTTTCCTTTCTCGTTCCTTTTCATAGCGTGTGAAGGATGGTTTGATAGGCAAATATTCACTGGAGATGTGAGTCGTGGCCATAACTCAGTCATGACACGTGCTGAAAGAAACGTAGACTAATGACTTGTCCAGAATTGACCTATCTCCTTTCGGCCGACCATAGCTTATAATGCATAAATGTGTTCTCGGCTCCATCCTCACACTTTTCGAGTCCAAATTTCAGCCAGAACCATTGTCCTGGCTCATAACACTGCATTCGGTTGGTAGCACATGCGCTGGGTCTTCAGCCAAGCGACATTGCAGGTACTGAGTAAGTGTTAAGGACATTATTTAATTCTAATTTCTTCCCTCTCGAGAAAAGAGTTAAGCCATTTTGATAGGTGTCACAGGCGGAATAGCGAGCAGCGCTGAAGTTGTTACGCTTTGTGTTCGGTTGGGTCAGTCGTCGGAGTCGTATGCTGCTGTTTTCAACAGTCTCGCAAGGGAGCAGCAGTTCACAATTGGTAGGTGCTGGAAGTGGTAAGGAATACGTCTATTTAGGGCAGGTAGTGGCCTCTGATCCAGATCGTGAGAGGTCAATAACTAGAAGATAGGAATGGGATGGAGTGCATATGGCAGCTTCTCTCAGATCATGAATGGCAGTTTGACAATATCCCCCAAGAGAAAAGTATACAACAGCTGTACATTACCGGTACTCACCTATGGGGCAGAAACGTGGAGGCTAAGGAAAAGGGTTCAGCTGTCAATGACAACGCAGTGAGCTATGGAAAGAAAAATGTTAGGTGTAATGTTAAGAGATAGGAAGCGGGCGGTGTGGGTGAGGGAACAAACGCGTGTTAGTGGCATCCTAGTCCAAATAAAGAGGAAGAAATGGGCTTGGGCAGGGCATGTAAAGAAAAGGCAAGATAACCGCTGGCCCGTAAAGGTAACGGAGTGGATTCCACGAGAAGGTGAGCGTAGCAGGGGGCAGCAGAAAGTTAGGTGGGCGGATGGGATTAGGAAGTCTGCCGGGGTACGGTGGCCTCAGCTGGCAAAGGAGAGTGTTAATTGGATAGACATGGGAGAGGCCTTTGACCTGCAGTGGGCGTAGTCAGGCTGGTGGTGATGATAATGATGATCTACTGAGCTTGACTTCCTGGATGTTCTACTCTGGTCACAAAAAAACCCTAAAAAAACTCAGACAGAGGGCAGTGTGTGTGTGCGTGCGTGCGTGTGCGTGCGTGTGTGTGTGCGTGTGCGCGCGCGCGCGCTCGTGTGTGTGTGTGTGTGTGTTTGTGTTTGTTTGTGCGCGTGCGCGCGTGCGTGTGCGTGCGTGCGTGTGTGTGTGTGTGTGTGTGTGTGTGTGTGTGTGTGTGTGTGTGTGTGTGTGTGTGTGTGTGTGTGTGTGTGTGTGTGTGTGTGTGTGTGTGTGTGTGTGTTGTACCAGTTGCCTTGTAACCAGAATACCACCCTAACCCTTTGCGGGACAATGCGACACATGTGGCCCACTTTGTTCCCCATACTAAAGAGCTCGCTAGAGGCAGTGGGACGCAGCAGTCCAAATTATGCTGTGCTCCCACCTGTCTCGAATTTTCAATGATTTGTTTCAAAATGGTTTCAGCTACGTGCGCTAGATAAGGTATCAGGTCGAGACCTTGAAACTACGTTCTTGTTTCGGGCGCGTTGCAAGTTGTAGGCTCCATTCGATCTAGCAAAAAAAAAAAAAAAATGAAAATGCCCGGTGAGTGATTAATTTTTTTTTTTTTTTTTGCATAGAGAGGAACAGGTCTAGATCACGACGTGCACTAGTTTCGAAGATTTGAGTTGGCAAGTCGCAGGTGGAAAGCATTTCTTCTTTACTATGGTGAGAATAGTTGGACATTTAACGACTTAATATTGAGTGGTAATTCTCAAACATCATATATATAGTTTGTTCTTGGGTGCCAAATCATCAATAGCCAAACATTCAGAACCGCCAGCAGCAGGCAGCCCTTCCGAATGAACATGGAGGGTGAAAAAAATGGCCAAAATAGTTAGCGCCTCGGGTAAAACTCGGCTCATCGGAAAAGAACATAACCCTGTGAAAGTCCAAGAAAGGTATGGACGCCATAGCTGTTCCACGACGGAAGTAGTGTGAACAAGTTCGAACAACAAACGAACTTGTGCGAACAAGTTTATGATGTGGTAAGAAGAAACTCAATGAGGAAACCCATGTAGGTCAATGGGAGAAATACGTCCCGCTTTCTATACAAAGAATATGAAACAGTAGTAGAAGAAGAAGATGTCCCTGATAAAATACGTAGGAGGAAGAGGGAAACTGTCTGTGGGCATTAAGTACAATTACATTCCTCTGTAGTTGTCCCGAGCGTAGTTGCACATAGCACCCAGCCTGTATGCATCAGGATTTTTAATCCGCAGGCACTAATCCGATGGGTACCAGCCCTGAGCAAAATCGACCGTTGTCGCGTTGTCTGTTCGCCTAGTGCGAGTGCTTCGTCCCGTGGCACGTAGCAAAAATCCGTGCTTTCGCACTGATTAGAATGTAGTAAACATTCTCTGCAATTTTTTTTTTTTCAAGCGCACCGCTCCGCGTTTTACTTGTAGTGAAGTTCTCTGTGGTAAGCTTAACATGTAGGCAGTGCACTATGTCATTCACCATTGTGCGAATGCCAGGTACAATAATATAGCCGACAGCTGAGTGCGAAATTTTAGATGTGCTGATTGGCTGTAGGTTTCAGATGCGTCGCCATGCGTCGCCATCTTCTCTTTGTACTGCAGTATGCTCCGTAACGGTCTTTCACTATTGCTTATTATTCTGCTTGCTACATTCAAGCACGTGAACAACATCGCGACGTTTTTTCTGTTCACAAATGAACTAGTGGTGTACAGTGGTCAGCACTTTGCACAGCAAACAGGAAACTGCAGTGGGGTTGTCTCCTCTGAGATGTGTTCATGTCCTAGCTACGGAGCGAAGACAGTGACACTATACGCTGCAGAGCCCGCGCACTGAGATCGAACAGTATTTTAGTTGAGTTTATAATTATTTATTCCGCTTTTTATGGTGTTCCTGTTGTTATAAATATTATATATTGTTGGCAAGACGGCTAACCAGAGGTTCTACAAAATACTACGCTCATGACGTTCACTATACTACTAGTACCCAAGACTAAGCCGCCGCGGTGGCTCAGTGGTTATGGCGCTCGGCTGCTGGCCCGAAAGACGCGGGTTCGATCCCAGCTGCGGCGATCGAATTTCGATGGAGGCGAAATTCTAGAGGCCCGTGTACAGTGCGATGTCAGTGCACGTTAAGAACCCCAGGTGGTCGAAATTTCCGGAGCCCTTCACTACGGCGTCCCTCATAGCCTGAGTCTCTTTGGGACGTTAAACCCCCATAAGGCATAAAGCATAAAATACCCAAGACTGCGGTTTAGTCTTTTATGTCCGCCGTGGTGGCTCATTGGTTATGGTGCTCGGCTACTGACCTGAAAGATGCTCTTTCGATACAGGCCACGATGGAGGCAATGAAGGCGAAATGCTTGAGACTCGTGTACTGTGCGACGTCCGTGCACGTTAAAGAACGCCAGGGGGTCGAAATTATCCGGAGCTCTCCACTTACGGCGTCTCTCATAGCTTGAGTGGCTTTGGGACGTTGAACTCAACGAACGATAAACTATAGTATGTATGCTTTAACTTAAACATTCATAACAAGGTCATATTGTCTGCACGGCGTTTTTTGTTTGGCAGTAATTCTCTGCACATATTAGAATACAACTTTTTCATCGCGTACTATACAACAAACCACGCAGTGAACGTAATTTCGGGTACACAGTCCGCACCCTTTGTACAGCCCGCAGGCCTCAATAGTGGCTGAGTTTATTATCATTTTTCTACCGATTGTCCGCACCAAGCTTTCAGGACTCGGACGAAAACCTAGCCAAGGAAATCTGCACAAGCCTTTCTAGTTTGCACTGCTGCCACCGCGTGCCGCGCGGCGTTGAACGCTCAAAATCTCCCCGGGAATTTCAAATATTTCGTACACTCTATTGATTTGCTGACGACGGAAAGGTTTTTTCTTCATCGGGGAACAATGCTCACACGATAAAAATAATGCCGAAAAACTGCTCTTTATTTACTGTTAGGTTCCGTTGCTAAATAATTCGGGGTTTATAGCCAAAACACCATGCTTGCTTGTCAGTTCATAGGCTGAAACGACAGCGGCGCGAAGAACTATCCATTTTCTCGATTTGTGAATTTTGCTTTCCGTTCTGACCAAGCAGGGGTCAAGACGATATCAGAAATATTGCACGGCTCTGTTCAGCGTTAAAAAACGGCTACTCGTGGTAAAAATTTGAAAACTTTCGTTGAAATCAGCCGGTATTTCCCCGCTACTGCCTATCGATGCAAAAAAAAATTTGCTTCCTCGAAAAAGAAAAAAAATTGGAGGGGACCTTAAGGGTATGACGCGATGGCGTAATGAATTAATTCCCATATATGCAGGAGGTCATTCTCTACTTTACATTCATACATCCCTGGGAGCCCCCATACCCCTATAGGCGCTGTGGTGCAGCGGTTAAGCGATACGCCACTGCCCTTCGATGGCAGGCGCTCCCAGCGGTGGGCCTTGTGCGGCCAAGGTTGCTCTTGCCGGGCTGCCAATCCTTAATTTAACTGCCACCTGCCACAGTGGGCAGGTTGTGATGACGTCACAAGGTCACGTGACCTAGGTGGCCCTCCTGCCTCCTATAGGTTGCTCTCTGGGCACCACCTGCCAGAGTCATGCTCGAGGTTTTTCACTCACAACGCCGACGCGACAACGCGGACACCGTATTTCTCGAGGAACGGGGCCTTTAACGCGACAGCGTTAAACGATTCCAGTCCTCTGGACCTGCAAACATTACGGTCATTTTACATACTCAGCAATTCTGGACAAAAGTATTTTCGAGCGGTAAACTGTTTATGAACGCAGTTTTTTCATATAATGCACGATTTCACTATAAACATCAATATATCCGCAGTTCACCTGACAGCAGTCTTGTATTTTTTTTTTCTATTAATATTTTAGCTATTGTCAAAGGCGTTCCCCATTGGTTTTCTATGGCAGTCTTAACTGTTCGGTGCGATCGATGGAAACACGTTAAAAGAAAGATTTTGCTACGTATCAGGCGAATGGACTATTACCTTCAATATTTCCATAAGTGTGTGTTAAAAGTTTTTAATTTTCAAAATTTTTTTCCGAGAATGTTGGAAATGAATTTTCATTTCAGAGAATATTCAAAGCCACTTAAAGCAAAGCGCCGAGATGATAGAAGAAAAAAAACGAGCGATTTCCTCAGAGAACGTTTTCATGTTTAGCAAAGCGAGCATACGTTACGGGGGTTCCTTATGTACCCAATAACAGATTTCGAATGCATTTTGTAATTGCGTAAGCGAACAAAGACGCAGGAAAGAAGAGACAGGACAAGGCGCGAATTTTTTTTTTTTTTAGAACAGGGCCCATTGAAATAGAACGGGGTATAATTAACCCGGGTAGGCGAGCTAATTGGTGACTCATACTGGAGTGCGTGTTGTAACCGCGCAAGGATAAAGGGCCGCAGGAAGGAAGAGGTATAGGACAAGGCGCGTTTTGTCCTGTTTCTTCTTTCCTGCGTCCCTGTTTGTCCGCGTGGCTAAAAAAAATTGCCAAGACTGTTATCCCTGTGTAACGCGACATTCAGCGACAGCTGTTAATCTATTTGTGTTTTTTGATACGTTGAGGCAGAGAATATGAGAGAGACTTACTTCATATGTGTATAGTTCTAGAGCGCTCTTTCTAGTTTTCCTCAGATAGTCGTTTCTCGGTCAGCTCTTCTCTCCAGTCCGCCGCTCTCTAGTTGTTACACACTTGCTCGGGCTGCGACTTGGCGAACCACAGTAAGGAGTTGTGGTCTGGAAGCCGCTTGCTCTAAGCTGTTGACAGCTTTGACTGTAGACAGCTGTAGATTGTAGACAGCTTTGGCTCAAAGCTGTAGACAGCTTTGAGCCAATGGTTTCCAGACCACAGCTCCTTACTGTGGTTCGCCGTGAATATGGGCGGTCGATATGGAGTGAACGTGTTTTTTTCAGCACCATGCAAGCTTGCAAAGATTTGCGCCACGATGGCCAGACGACCCCCAAGATGCGCTGTCAAGCATGGGCTGCAGTTTACCGAGTGCCATTCTGATGTCATCTACGAGATACCGCTCAGGTGCGGGCATGTCTACATCGGCCAGACTGGCCGTTGTTTCAATGAGAGAGCGAGCGAGCACCAACGGTCAATGAAAAGCAATGCAAGGGGGCACCTTTCCAGATAACTGCGAAGATTGTGAAGGCTGTGGACTAGGGCTTAAAGGGGCAAAGTTCTTCGGCAAAGGCAAGGAGCGAGTTGAAAGGGAAGTAATAGAGGCTTATCATGTAGAGAAAACTGGGCCCAGGTGCATTAGCACGTCGTAGGTGAGAGCCAGAGATCAGAACTGGTTTTTTAGACGGATATCTGTAAACCCTGATAATTGGTCGTTTCATGACGATTCTGCGTTTTTTCTTGTCATCTTGTTCTGGTTGTCATAATGTACCGGCGTTTAAAAAGGATGGCGTTTTCCGCAATAAACTCAGTTTGTAGTAGCTAGGCGCTGTTTCTGTCCTCCTTGCAATATATTTGCTGTGATCGTATCCTTAGCGCAGTTCAAATTTATAACATGAACCTACTAGCCCGTTACAGCAAGTATTACAGCAGATAAGCTTCAGATATTGTATATTATTCAAATGTAGCTTTCGGCTAGCTCGAAAGGTTCAACTCAAGTTTGGCACTCAAGATTTTCTCCTTCAATGTGTGCTTGAACGGGGCTGTATTTAGTAACTGATTTTATCCTTACGTTGGTGGCTACCGCCTGTGACTTCAGAGATATAACAGCTGGCTGGCATGCAACCAAGGACGATGCGAAATGATTAATTGAGAAAAGGATCATGACAAAGCATGGCCCCAAGGTTCGCGGGTTTAAAATCCATCCTATGATATGCAAACCCAGTTACAACTGAACCACTTTTAGCTAAGCCATTATAAGAGCAAATACAGGAGCCATCGTTCTTTTCAGGACGGCAAGAATGTTGAGGACAAAACAGCTTTGCAAAAAACATGGCACGAGGCAGTGCCTTGTCTCGCTCTTTGCTAAAGAAGGCAGTGACCGTATCGATGACCCAGAAGCGAGAACCGGCAAAGAAAAGCGCGCTAAAGCTGTCAGAGAATAAAAAAAATAATGATAAAAGAGCTCATTGCTTTCATTACTGCCCCGAGTGCCACACCAGTGGGTAATGATAACTCCAATAGTGCTTTATCTCCAAACGTTGACAGTCGCTATAGCGGCACCGTCACAGATGTTTCCATTGGGGCGCGCAGGCGGGCGTATACCGGGAGGTGAGGTAATTGCCATGAAGATTCCTTCGCGTCCCCTGCGTTTATACAGCGTGCGCCCACGTCATCTTTTGTCTCGGCGGGCATTAGCCGCACTTGGCCTGCAGTCGGCGCGCTGAAAGGAAGCGCCGGTTCATTGTCTTCGCGCTTTGTGTCCCCCACATCGATTCTGTCCACGGAACAGCTGTGACTTCTCATCATCTGCGCTGACGAGCTCCTCTAAGCAGTCGCCGGGAGCCGCGCGACAAACGGCGGCCGTCATAATGCCGTCGCCACTGCCGAGGGGTCAGTCCTAATCGAACGCTTCCAGTGAGCGGGTCCATTAGGTTTATGAAGGCGGCCGCGCCGGAGGCGGCCGCTGGCGAAACGACTTGCCGCGCCAAGTAATGCAGATGTATACGAATAGCGCGCCTTTTGTGCGCAAGCAGTGGCAACTCCCTTTTCCGGTCGATTTTCAATCTCCCGAATGATATGGAAGAGGCCGCCGCACGCTCGCCTTTCGCGCGTTCTGCACAAAGCGACTCTAATTGCTGCGTGAACAAGAACGGCCCGCGGTGCCCACTTTATTACTTTTTTTTTGTCGCACCTACCGGTGCCAGAAAGTCGCAGGAGCGGTCAGTTACTCGTTACATGGAAGTGTTTACAGGCGCTGTGAGTCCATTTCATTGCATTCTGTGAAGACCTGCAAAGTTCACAGGGGTACCAATTACATTATCCGTTAACAATGCGATAGCATTAGAAGCTGTTGGAAGTGACAACACGTCCGGTCTGGTGACGTCACATTCCTACAGCCAATAGGAATTATCCGGTCTGGTGACGTCACTTCCCTCCAAACAACAGGCGAACTTTAAGGCAGACGAAACATTTTTTTTCCCCAATGAGGCAATGCTTTAAAGGGGGCTAGATGGTCGTTCATACTTTTAATGCTATCGCATTAATAAACGCTGTCTGGAACCAACCTAAATTGAACTAATAAAGCGCAGTGTCTCAATAGTACACTTAATACTTTTGTTTGGGCGAGTTGATTCATTTTTAATAAGGTACGTAACTAGCGCGAAGAAGACAGGACACTGCGGAGAAGCACACGTAGTATGCGTTTCTTCGCCATTTCCTTTCTTCTTCGCGCAAGTTACGTGCCTTATTAATAACAATACACTGCCGACTGCATGGGTGCCATGAGCGGTGTTCTTCTTGAATTCCGCAAACCACAAAGTATCCGCAGTGTTCTTAGCTGTTTTTTTAACAAAAATAATCGTCATGAGGTCATAATATAGGTTAAAGACTATAATAGGAAGCGCCTAGCGTGCGTTACTTCAATAAATTCTAACGCTCGCTTAAGAACGTCAACAGTAGCACCAACTCTTAAGCACCATCGAGAACCTATTGCTTCTGGGTTTCTTAAGTTAAAACTTTTATTCCTGAAAAAAAAATCTTCCCCCCCCCCCCCCCCCCCCCCCCTCAAGCAAGAAATTTTGCGCCCGAAATAAAGTCCAAAAAATACACGCTTCGAATAGGGCCGTCCCCCCTCTCAACCGCTTCTTCCAAGAGTGACCTATCCCTTTTCAGCCAATGCGACGATTTTAAACCGTGCGAATGCACCTTTGAAATCAAGGTGGTCTGACGACACGTGCTTCGTCATCCAACCAGCTCTTACCTGAGAATTCGGTTACTCAGTACTGGTAGGTGTGTAAAGCGAAACTTTTCAACATAATAAGCTGGTCAAAGGGTGCTGCCAAGGCGTTGCGAGCAATTCTTCAGGAAGTCTTATTAATTTCGAAACACATTCTCTTTGGATGGTATGTAACAGTGCTCAGCAAAAGGTTGCTGCATTTGTGGGATCCAGCCAAGTTTGAAACCTCATCTCCAATTTCTTGCGAGCGATGCGAGCTGAATCTGCAGGTGTGAAAAGTCGTGCTGAGCAAAGGCATATAGTATTTTCCAAGTTTTATTACAATGCATTTAGCGACAGTGACAGGGACACCCCGAAAATGTAGGTACGGGATACGCAAGGCAGTAGCTTGGCAGTGCTTACTTCAAGGCCTGACATATGGGTTTCGGAGTACGCAGGGCATAAAAGGCACGATATCAACTGCGGCACCATTACAGTATGTGCATCGTCACAAAAATACATACAAATACAAATACACTGTCACAAAAGCGAAAGACCGAGAAAGTGAAAGTTTTCACAATGGTATGGCTGACATGGGGACACCCGAAGACTCCGACTAATGTGCGTCGCTGCTCCGGTGTCTCGCGGTAACTGCTAAATTAATAATAGAGCGTGCTATTACCGGCAAATAACGAAGGAGTGGGATAGCCGTTCAGTCGCATTGTAGCAGTTTTTCTCCCCGTGTTTTTTAAGAGTGTCTGATTGTTACTTTTACATAGGAAGTCACTAGGCCGCTCTGCGAACGCACAATGCGGCTTATTTAACTTGCGCAAAGGTCCCGTATTTGTCACCAACTGTGCAGAAATTTCATCTTTTCAGGAGATGTGACGTTCCAGTTGTTGTTCCAGGGCACCTGCAGCACTTTTTTTGAGAATTTCGCGATATTCAAGGACTCAAATCTATATAGGCCGTAGGTAAAGCATGCCAAGTGTTTTTGCACTAGAATTTAAAATAGTGACGCAGTCGACGATGGAATTTTGCGCTTCTCCTCAATGCACAGGTGGAGTGCAGGAAAATTTAGCTTGACGTCACGGAAGGTATGATTTAAAATTACCGCTGTCGTCAGCCACGCCCTGCCCTGACTCGTTAGACACTGACAAACAGCTCTCGGCAGGGTTTGCCTTCGCTGGCGTTGGTTTTTTCCTTCAAAGCAGGCGTTTGTGCATTGGAAATGTACCGTTGCCTTCGATGACGACATCATGCGCCCCCCACTAAGCGTTGTGCGCTGCGGAGAAGCTTGAAGGGCGTCCGGATTTTAATCGGCGATTACTTCACTATTTCAAGTGCTAGCCCAAAAAGACTTCGCATGCTTTACCTGCAAGTTTCATACATTCGACCCTCTTAAGCTCGTTGATTTCTAAAACCTATGCAGTTTCCCTTTAATGCTGTCAGGTTTTACTCATATACTTTTTTTTTATGCGAAGCATATTGCTAGAGCTACCACTCACGCCGTCGCCGTGGGACCCCCACGTGACACCGTGACGTCACACCACGTGACACCGGATGAGAGAGCCGGCCTCCACCTCGCGCCGTCGCCGTGGGACCCCTAGCCGTCACGCCACGTGACGTCACACCACGTGACATCAGATGAGAGAGCCGGCCTCCACCTCGCGCCGTCGCCGTGGGACCCCTAGCCGTCACACCCGCGCATTCCCGCGCATTTCGAACGCGCGTTCACACTCGGTGTAGGTGAAACGCTCGCTCCACCGGGCAGGCAGACGCGGCTTCCGTGGCAATCCAGGCGCTCACCCAACGCGCGTCTCGGGGTTAGTCGACGTTCCGCTGTAGCCATGCCGTTGTCTTCCCCCACGACGAAGGCTTCTAGTGGTTGTATTAAAATGGTCAAGTATTCAACCAAGGAAAGCCATGTATTACCAAGCCTAGCCACTAATATGCTTCGCATTCCCCAGGCTTAGCCAAGCTGAGCCTCAGCAATTTTTGCTGTGTGCTCACTCTTCTGTTCAGCACTTACATAGTCATACATTTTGCTTCAGAGAGATGTTGATGTTCACCGTTGAGGTCTTCAA
Organism: Amblyomma mixtum; assembly: GCF_055824585.1. Classification (NCBI taxonomy): domain Eukaryota; kingdom Metazoa; phylum Arthropoda; class Arachnida; order Ixodida; family Ixodidae; genus Amblyomma; species Amblyomma mixtum. The sequence continues at coordinate 68,703,869 of NC_143014.1, forward strand.
GATAGCATATTTAGCATAAGACTGCGCGATCTGTTCCAATGTCTGTATGTTGTTGTAAAGAAAAAGCATTGCTTTCCATAATTAAAATTATATTTTTATTTTATGCAAATAAATTTCGTCCTCTGTCACAGCACCTGACATGATGGTGCGCATATCTTTCTGCGCGGACAAATAGGGACGTTGCACGTAAAAATGTTAACTGCAGTATCAAAGTGTTCACTTTGTTATTCAGTTCGATTCAATCTGTCTAAGAAGCGTGAACGTTTAGGCGAAATGGTCAGCTCCGCTTAAAAATAGTAAATAACGGGATAGCGAAAATTCACAGGGGCACGACAACCCACAGTTTGTTCCTTCGAGCGCTGTTGTAACCATAACTTGGCAACAGAGCTGGTACATATTCATACTCACTAGTTATTTGAAAACATATTAATTTCAATAAATTTGTGCTCATCTAATAGCCTGGAGTATGCAGCATTGAGATGCTGATCCTATAATTCAGCCCCGGCTTTCAGTTTTCTATCCGACGAGGAGATATCGAACGCATGAAGGCGTTTGATTGCTCACACAGGATTGGCGTGTCTTCTTGTCTAAAATCTTGCCTTCCTACGACTACTGTTATCTCGCCCAATGCTTTCATGCATCCGTTCAATAAAAAAATTCCGCAGAAAATGCTTGTCAGAAAATGCCATTTTATGCGCCGCTTTTCGCCGCGTTTCCCTTCATTTCGATAAAAGAGAACGCGTGCATAGGACTTGCATGCTCAGCTCGTCCGGCACCTTGAGCGATGCAGAAAAGCCCGACGCCCACGCTGTGAGGTTTCAACCGCATCACCCTGAGTGAAGATCGTTATCATCTAAGAGTAAAAAACAAACAAACCAACAAACAACACAATCGCTGCAGCGGTGTTGCGAATAGCTCGAACTCATTCATGTCCGCCGAGCGTGAGAACAAAAGGCTCCTCCCGTTTCGGGAGTGCGAACGTTCAGCGTCGAGAAACACCGCGTTTAGAAGCACCCTGCAAAGCATGGCCGAAATATGCGTTTCATGAAGGTTGATTGAAACGAATGTTTTGATAGCTTGCCAAGATGCCGTCCCCAAAATTTTCACTGCATAGCTCAGTGCGTATTTTTGCGCCTTGAAAATGAATCTGTGCGCATGTGCGTAGAAGTAAGCTCACAGCCACCGAAACGAAAGAAAGCATAGGGCAATATTTCTTTTTTTTTACTTTGTGGTGCTGTTCAGTTGGAAACTGATGGTGTAATTACTTTATGAATGAAAGATAACTGATTAAAAAGTAGATAAAAAAACTAAATGTCTCAAAGTTAGGTTGCTCGCAACGTAAATACCACCGCTGGAGCTCAACAATAAAAAAAAAAAGCCGTCGTAGCTCAGTTGATAGAGCACTGTAATCGAAATTTGGTGCTCGTGGGTTCGGATACTGCTGGCGGCATGTGGTTACTGTTTCCACTTTCTAATCAATTAAATTTCAGCCATAAAATAGTTAGATAATTAATTTCCCATTGATCAACACCACAAAGTTAAAAAAAGGTGGAAACATTCATCTATGCTTTCCTTGGTTTCGGTGGCTGTTGGCTTTCTTCATATGCATAACATAAGCGAGCCGCTTATTTCCCTGCCCCTGTGTAAATGGTTAGCCCATTCAATAATTTTTCTTAGTTAGGGCTGTTCGCGTTCTGGCTTTATTATTATTATTTTTGTTAATTTAGGCGTATAAAATAGGGTGCTGTTTTTTATCTCAAATTTTGTTCAAAGTCAGGTTATTAAAAAAATGACCACTTTAGGTTTTTTCATGCAATTTTTTCTGCATAAAAATAATTGATTCTTAGCGCTGGTGTTTTGTATGGGACATAAAATATTATATTTTTGCTAATTATTGCCATAAAAATCTGCAAATGTCATGCTGCACCATGACACTCCTTGTCATGTCCGATATTTTTTTTTATTTTCTCCCTTATCAGAACTTTTTGCGTCGCGCACATTACTAGTCCTATGTGCAGCACATCAATGGCGGCGCTAAACCTGCCCAACTATTTTTGCTCACTGCTAAAGCATTCATTATACATTACATGCAGTCATTTTAAATGACACAAAACAACCATGGGGCAGAATGTCGTTGATCTGGAATTAGCTTGGTACAATGGCGCCGTTAGCACCTCCGGTCAGTGCGCCTCTGGCTTCTAATACGCACTTTTCAATCTGACCATCAGATTGAGCCGCGCCATTGATAACAACAGTTCAAAATGATTTGGAATCATCGACGCTCACCTGAAAACAGCCCTATTAGGCTATTACTGCTGACTTGGGGAACGATGAAAAAGCAGACTTCGAATAATATAACAGCATATCTGCTGTAATCTACTCCTTGAGATCTGGAAGCGTTGTTCTGTTTGACGTCTTCGCAGAAGCATTTCTTTGTTTGGCTCAGATATGTCGTTTGGACACCTCTATCGCTTTATTATCCGTGATCCTGAGGAAAAGCAGCGTATTGGCGCGCACACTCACCACAGTCCGGCGAGGGCGTGTCTGTCAACGTGAGTGCATCTATTTGCGCTCGTGAGGCGCAGACCCAATACGGGTGAGGCGGGCCCACTCACCGTTGGGCGCAGTTGCTCTAGACGACCGGCACTTTGCTGGTTTTCGCCAGAAAAGCACCTGAAGTACCACAATTAACATAATAAATAGGGCTGGACGTGCAGCGTGGCACGTGATAGACTCCTTCTGAAGTCCTGGTCCAGCCCCTTCCTCATCATGAAGCCGGCGCCGCAGCGACAGCGGGTCTTTCCCGGGCAGCATTTTGCACGACCCGGCCGTCGGCGGAAGCCGCGCGCGCGCCCAGCCAGCCGTACACGGCGCCGGGTTGTGCAGCACGCGCGGTGGGCCGGCAAACATTACGCGGCTCCCATTGCCTTCCGGCGAGCTATGCTGGTGACGGAAATCGAGCGACAGTTTGCATTAGGCGTAATCACAGCGTCCACCGATTTCACCCGCGCGCACCCGTGCGCGCCTTTTCCTCTCCGGGCCGGAACCTCCGGGGCGCCCCGACCAGCGGTACTTTAATTGAAGGCAGCGGCGCTTTTTGGGGCCTATAATCTTCTTTCGCTGCCCTGAATGGGGTCTATCATAATCCCTCGCCGGCGGCTTCTCATCATTTCCGGCCTTGTACCAACAAGCGGCCGCCCTTACGGCGGGGGACGCGCGCGCGCCCCGACAGCGCCGCCCTCTGTCGGGCCCCGCCGCACACCTTGCGGCGGCGCGAGGCGCTGCTCCCGGGTCGGCGGGTGAAATGGACCTGGCTCCCGTGAGCTCGGACGCATGCGCGCCACCGCCTGTTTTGCGCAAATGGAGCTGTTAAGGCCGAGCCACTGCCATTGAGTTTTGCGTGGGCTGACCCACATCTCGTGACTGTTTTTTTTTCTTCGGACGTCCAACTCGCCAACGGGCATCAGGAGTATCAGTGCTTGGGCAGCGCCGGTGCGCGTCTAGCAGCGCTGTTTGACTACCAGGTAGTAAACACACCGCCGCGCTAGGGGTGCCACCTCCAGTGAGCGTGCTCAACGAGGGTCGCTTCAGCTTTCTGTTTTTTTTTTTTTCTAGAAAGTGCTGGCCCTGCGCTAAATAAACATCCACTCATCCGGCACTAGTAGTACTTCAATATGCCTGAAGTTTTCGTATAGCTCTGTACAGCACCCGTAACGTACCGAACTGTATCGTTTCATTATATAAGCTACGTTGTGCTAAATAGGCTGAATAAAGCGCGCAAAGTGCATACCACTACTGATTCCCAATTGGTCCACAGTTTGGTCTCTAAAGAATGGATAAGTGATGTATCTTTAATGTAGCGATATAGAAAGATGTCAGCAAATGCAAATTGGCTCCGAGCACCTTCCACACTGCCAGAAAGCGAGCGAGAGGAGGCGAGGAGACAGTGAGTGGAAATAGCGTTGCAACGTGCGCTCAAGCCTGCAAATGTCAGGCGCGTGTTTTATACACTCGTGTAAGATACGAACTATATAAACGATTCTGTGTTAGAGATATATGTGACACCTGCAGCTACAAAATGCGATTTATGAATTACGATTGACTGGATATGCTAGAAACTACACAGAATACTCCCAGCAGAATTTCTTTTGCCTGAGCCAAGTGCTCAACTAGACCTGCCGGTTAACGAAGTCTCCTAGCACTCAGCTCAGCGTCTCGAATGCAAATACGAGAAAGCTATATAACTTTTGTTTGTAGCTGTATTGCTGCGCTTGGGTGAATGCCAATGAGTAATTGCTCCCTTATTATAAGCAGGCACCAGAGCCAAAATGCAGGGCAGCGGCCAACATTTCATTTATTTAGTAATAGATCCTTCAGAATACAATATAAGCTCAGGGAATCTCTCGCACAGGGGTGCCCTTGTCATTCGATAAGGTTTTTGTGATATTGTCTCTGAAAAGAAAAAAAGACGGCAACGAAAACATTAAAAAAAAACGCAAAGGATCGAGTACCTAGAAAGACGACGTTCAGGTTCAAAATTAGTTGAACGCAGATGCTTCTGCAGTCTGGTGCCGGCGTTTCGACAAGGGTACTTCCCAAGCACGAAGATTGCCGAGGTTCCTCATTTTCTTTCTTGTCTGCATTTCTTCCTAAGTGCACCTTAACGCTTCATGTGTACAGCCGCTGCTACTTTTCGGGCACCGCACTTTGGACTGGCTTTTCAACCGCGGCACACTGCACCACTGCGGCACCACTGGCAGACATCTTAAATGAAATCTGCATTCATGGCTGCCAATTTTCCTGTCCCTTTTAATCTGGGTTAATCTGTGTACATTGGCAAATTAGTGAGTTTTTAAGATCTGAAACCCCGAAAAGCTTTTTACGCACCTGCCTCTCAGCTTTGAGGGAGGCCCTTAAAAAGCCAACAAAAGGAGGCGGTCCGATTCACCTTTGTGCTGCTCCGTCAAACTGTCTTTAGAGCAATTTCTGCCCGATGTAATGTTGCAGGTGAAGAATTGTGCGAAGTTTTATTGTTATATTCAGGAGTCCACAATGCTTGTGTGTTTCATTTGGCGACTTCACTCCTGATCCCCTCCGTAGCATAACTGCCATAGCAACTGCAGTGCTTTCTCTGTTTTGTGGAATGAGAAAGCGTGACTATAGAACCGTGGAATTGTGGAATAATTTCTTATTCTTTGTTGTAGACCGATCTTTGATCATTCCATTTTAGCAACACGCCATATATGCCGGAGCGTCACCCCCGGCTTAATCAGTATTTTAAAAATAAAAACGGCTATCTAGTGTTTACCCATCAATTATCGTGGTCAGATCCGTACTGGGAAAATAGCTAGAGCGAGTCGCGCCGAAGGGGCCCTGACATCAAAGATTATTTTATCGTAACTAAAAAAGAAATCAGTGTTACAACAATCCGCTCAGAAATCAACTTACTGGTCACAAGTGTAAAAATTAACCTACAGCAATCTAGCGCTCTGAAAATCTCCCCGATTTGCTCCTCGTTTTTCTCGCTTTACATTGAACACACGTATTTGTCAGAATTCTATTAAGCAAAATGGCATAGATCGTTCGTACTAGAGCACTGCACGGGCCTAAATCTGAGGCCCAAGCCCGGCCCGGGCCCGAGACTTGCAGCCCGAGCCCGGCCCAGGCCCGCTAAGTTATCGCTTTAGCGAGCCCGGCCCGGCCCGTGAATCCCGGAGTGAAGCCCAGCCCGGGCCCGGCCCGGCCCGTTTCACAGTAACGCTTGAGGTATACTGCTCACTTTGAGCAAGTAGACTTCTACTAGACAGATAAGACACTGTCCGACAAAGGTTCTGAAACCACAGTTTGGCTTGCAGAAAATTGGTTCTTTTTAACCCAGAAGGAAGGGATTAAGAGTAGTGCTCGCCAGGCCTTCTTTTGGACAGTGATCTTGTGTAGGTGCGCAAATATAAACTCGGAAGTTCCGAGAGCCAAATAAAAAGGGCTGCATACGCGCGTAATAGACTACTTTGCATTCCCCCATGATTTTAATCAGTTATATTTTGCCGCCCGTGAAGTATAAACATTAAAGCTGCCTTGCAAGCAGTAGATTTTTTTAGCGAACGCGATCTCACAGTTTGAACTCATAGCCGAACTGGTCGCCTTTCAGCAAAAACGAAAAGCTAAAAGGCTTGAGTATTTCACGGTGTGTGCTTTGAAGACTGTAAGCGTCCTAAACTAATGTCCTTCCCGAGTGCATTTATAATAGTGTATAAGTATGTTTTGGGATGACGAACGGTCAGTGGCCAATCAAGACCGGTTAAATTTTACTCTTGCTGGTGGAGCAGAAGGTAGCCCGCGAACCACGTGATAACTTACAAAGCAAAACACTTGTCATGCCAAGCAGGCTGAAGGAGCGAGGAGGGTAGATGTGGTTATGAGATGAAATTTGCACTCTCGCGAGCTTTTGTGGCTATTTCATTTACGAGGCGTTCCGGTCAGCTGATCAAAAACAAAACCAAACGCGCTGTTGTGAATTTTCTCACATGATAAAAATATAGCTATAAAATAAAAGCTATGTTTTGGGGGCTTAAGGGCCCAAGGGGCGTCAGGCTGTGAGAGACACCGAAGCAGAGGGCTCCGGATCATTTCGATCACCTGGGTTTCTTCAACGAGCAATGATACTATAAAGTACTGTCTTTGTCAAAAGTAACCAGGCTGCATGGTTCGCTTCTCGTTCGCATATAGAGCCCTCGCGGCTCCCCTAAAGATCAAAAAGTTCTTTGAAGGCGAGTAGAGGTGTTCTCGTTACCATACAGCGAATTAGAGCTTGAGGGCTGGTATAATAACTTCAATATACGACTGAGAAGTAAACCGCGCAGTTATTACTTTTGGCAAAGACTGTACATGGCTGTCATGCTTGCCGCCTAAATAAAAATGCGGCCTCGAGGCTAGGAGCAAACCCTGGTTCCCCGGCGCAGTAATCAAGCGCCTTGACCACTAATCCACCGCGGCGTGGAAATATGGAAATAGATAAGTCAATGAATAAAGCTTAGTTTTTTTCTCAGCGCGTACTACAACCCATAGCTCATCCGTGTCGCTGCTCCAATGCCGCAGTTGTGTACGTCACTCTGCAATAGTGAATGAATAGTCGGACACCAGCCGTTTCTATACGGACCCAAGCCTGGCTCGGGTCCGCAGCTTTAAGCCCGAGCCCGGCCCGGACCAGCAACTTCAGGCCCGGGCCCGGCCCAGGCCCGGCAAAACAGATCATGTCCCGCGGGCCGGGCCGGGCCCGGGCTTTCGGGCCGGCCCGAGCCCGTGCAGTGCACTAGTTCGTACTGCTCGGCTTTCTTGCTGGTAAGCCACCAAGCACTTCCTGTATATAGTTATATGTTTATCTGAGCAAAAAATTGGAGGGGACGCTTAAATTCCGCCTTAAGGCTATAACGCGATAGCGTAATTAATTCCCATATTTGCAAAATGTCATTTTTTCTTAAAATTCGTAGATCCCTGGGAGTCCTCATACCCCTCCTGGCACAGTTCTGCAGCAGTTAAGCGATGCTTCACTGCCCTGCGATGGCAGGTGCTCCCTTGTGCGGCCCAGGTTGCTCTTCCCGAGCGACCAATCGTTAATTTAACTGCCACCTTCCACGGTGGGCAGGTTGTGATGATGTCGAAAGGTCACTTGACCTATGTGGCCCACCCGCCTGCTAGGTTGCTCTCGCTGACGTCGACACAGCTAGTGGATGCCTAGATGGATGCCACGAAAATGATCAGGGCAGAATGAGATGGCAAGAAATGTATATGAGCACTGTCTGAGGGCGCTCAAACGCGTGTATCGCTATACATAGAAATAGAATGCTGGAAAAATGAGCAAAAGCGACGGTCAAGAACGTTTTCATAGCCACCTGTAACATTCAAACACGAATGTTTGAGTAAAAAGCGCAGCGTCACTGCTGCGGTCACCCCACTCCATGCAACAACTAGTCATCCTCTCACTGCTGCACCAGCTGCAATAAGCGCTGCATCTCTCGAAACTCTGTGGTGTCACCTCTGTTTCCTTTAGCTGACCATAATATAAATTACAGGGCTGAAAGCTGCTGCGACCGGGTATATGGCCAGTCAAGGAGCCAAATAAGGTGGGTTGTTCTGCAGACGACGCCGAGAAGGACTACAACTAAAATGGCGCTCGACTGCTTCCAGTAAACGCGCGCATGCGCAGTGGTCTTTGTGAAATTGATCTATTAGTGTTAAAGTGGAACTCTGTATGAAATTTTCCATTTATTTAGGTTTAACTGTGTCCCAGATACAGCGATGAATAAAATATGCGATGCCATGTTGCGCATAAGGAAAGAAAATTGTGGGCGCATCAGTGTTCCTCATGCGCGTATTTGGAACACTGTTCAGCCTATAGTCTAAAGATTTTTTTTCTTTTAATGAAGCCTCGTTTGACGGAGGCTGCCGACTTGAGCCTCAATCTAACCTTAGGCTCCACTGCCTTGCGCCGCTGCTGTGCAGTCACGCCCAACCACTATCGCGGCTATATACGTATCGTACAGAGGTAGGAATGGGCCTAGTTCGTAGGCTCGGCCCCGGTCCAGGCCCGCCCTATTACCTCCCTCTGTCCCTCTGCTTTCTGCGTGGTCCAGTCCTGCAAGCAAGTCGTAAGCCTCAATGTTCCCAGCGTTCAAACCCGGTAGTATCTGCTGAACCGGAACCTGAGTGTCTACATGAAAATACACCTAGTGGCAGTCCTCTACAGTGAACTCATTGTACATATAACTTACTCTGAGAAGCCATAAATTAGTCATTCATGCTTTTAAACCACCAAAAGTAGTACATTTGCTACAACCCCAGCGGAGAAACACAACTTCAGTTCAGTGAGTCAGGATAACAGTGGGATGCCGTGGAGCTGAACTTAATGGAGCACTGCATTCTGCGAAAGAGCATTCTGCCAATTCTGCAACGAGCATCTATTGTTAAAAGTAAGAAGGCACAATGGATGCAGCGCGACACAACTGTCTTCTAGTCTGTCTTGGCCTTCTAAAGGGGCCCTCTTGCTCATAAGCCGTAGCGGCTTCCGGTTGTCTACCACTAGAGGCGACTAGCAGCCAGGAGACAAAGCACATTCATATCAGAGAGGCAGTAGAAGCCAATAAGCATTTCTTTGTCTCACTGACACTGGTCTCAGCAACACTGGCTTTGGCAAAGCTGTGCAAAGCCTCGATCTTTCTGCTCTTACCGAGCAGCCACAACTTCTGCCTTCACCTTTCGTTTCCTGGGCACTTTAGCCTCTTAGAAACAAATTGTATATACCTGGTACCCCTGCAAAGAACCGCATGCCGCAGGCTGCGATACTCCACTGCATAGTTGAAACATGCTCAAAAGAGACAGAAATCTTCACCGACGGCTCATCTTTTGAGATGGCCATTATGATGATTCGATTTTAAGGGCGCAAAGGTAGCTTAGGCAAAGGCCACCGTGGCGCTGACGTTTGTGGACTGCACGATGTGAGGCCAAAGACCTATTCTAAGCCAATGGAAAGCTTGAAGCCACTGGAAACCTGTGGGTGTCAGGTGGACCTCCTCTTGAGGTTTCTATGAGCTCAAAGTTGTGATAGCAGTACTTTTTGAAACCGAATCCAACACGTAAAGTCCAGGTGAAAGTCGCATCCAAGCCCAACGTCAGAGGCCCCTATGTTACTATTGCAGTGGATCTGAGCAGATTGCAGCATCTTGCGAACCGAAGAGGCAATGATGCGGCTCCAAAGGTGCTCAGTACCGAAACTGCAGGAAAACTTTCTTTACAAAATATGTCGCGTTCCTAATGAGAATGTCGTACGGTTATGAACAAGTGTACCCTCCTCAGAAGTTTACCATCAACCAATTATGCATTGCTACATCCCTTTGACTGACACCTAAAATATGGACTTTCGCGCCGATTTCGTCGCCATCTAGAAGCGTTCATGTTGTGTCGTGCCTCTTCATATATATTTGTGCTTCGCGCTTCTTCGAAGATTAACGTAATCTCTTTATGATCGATTCTCTCTATATGTCGAATTAGCGAGCAGCTATTGGTACTGCTCGAGACAAGCCGTCATGCAGGCTGCACTGGGATAACTAGGGCTCATTGAAACTATGCAGCATACTTTGTTAGAATTTCCAGCTTATATAGACAACCGGACGTACACGTTACTAGTTCCAAGCAGGTTAGGAGCAGTTGCAAAAAAAAAAAAGAAGCAACAGAGAAATGCATAGTTGTCATGTTAGTGATTGAAGTGACGCGAAAACATTCTTATTCACAGCAGTTTCTCAAAGATCTTAACAGTCGTGATGCGCCCTGTAGCTTATGCTTGAGAAAAGCATCCGTCATAAATCTAAGCCTGAATTTCAATTAAATTAATGAAGCGCCAACGGGTAGCTGAAGTGCGAACAGTGAAATACGAGGGTCATCCTAAAACTAAGGTCTCCAGTTCTTCTATAAATCGAAAGAAATGGCGATTTACAAATCGCTTAAAAGGCAGGCCATTCTTCGACTTTTCCACATAATCGCCGTTGCGGTCTATGCATTTTTGCAGACGCTGGAGCAGTTTTTGTATGCCCATGTCATACCAGCTCGCCGCTATGCCGTTGAGGAAGCGTTTGACCCCATCTTTCACTTCGTCATCATCGGTGAAGCGCCTTCCAGCGAGATGCTCTTTTAGCTTTGGAAACAAGAGACAGTCACTTGGTGCCAAGTCCGGAGAGTAGGGTGGGAGGCTGATGACGTCCCATCCAGACTGTTGCACGAGAGCGACTGTTTGGCAGGCAACGTGGGGGCCAGCGTTGTCGTGGAGAAGACTCACGCCCTCGCTCAGCATTCCTCTTCTACGATTTTGAATCGCACGTCTGAGTTTCTTAAGGGTCTCACAATATCTGTCCGCGTTTACTGTGGTGCCAGGAGCCATGAAGTCTACCAACAACCCCTTTTCGATCCCAAAACACAGTTGCCATGACTTTGCCGGCAGACTGTGCTCGCTTGAATTTTCGCGGCTTGGGCGAAGAGGAGTGCCGCCACTCACGTAATTCTTGTTTGGCCTCAGGTGTGAAGTGGAATGCCCAGGTTTCGTCACCCGTAACAATGAAATCCTAAACGGTCCCCTTTTCGTCTCCATAACGCCGAAGAAATTCGCGGGAGGAGTCAGCGCGTTGCCGTTGATGGTCGTCTGTGAGCATTCGCGGAACCCATCTTGCGCACACCTTCCGATGTTTCAACTTTGCTGTCAAAACCCTATGAACAGTGCTTCTAGAAACGCCAGGAACCTAAATGCAGAGTTCATCGAGTGTGATCCATTCTTCGACCTTCGCAACTGTCTCATCAGAAATTGACGGCCTCCCGCTTCTTCGTCGAGAATTTCAGTGCGACCAGCTGACCACTTGCGGACGTTTTTATTTTTAACATCCATGCATGACTCTTAGTACACTTCCGTAAACTGGCGATGAATTTCGATTGGTTGAACGATTTTGCGTTCAAAAATCGATTAACTGCGCGAACCTCGCACCTGGCGGTAGCGACAAACGGGAGCTCCATTTCATGTGGCTGCCGTGCCAAGACTGACAGTCCCTTTCGTGCTGAGTCATGGCTTGTTTGGAAGACGGGAACAATGAACACAGCAGTATGGCAAGCAGCCACACAAATAGTGTCCCTGCTGCCGCCGCCCTTTGGAGACCTTACTTTTGGGATTACCCTCGTACGACTTTATATGAGGGAGATTGAGTAGCTGCGCAGTTCATTTTTGCTTCGAAGGTTCAACGACCGCTCTTCGTAAGTAAAAGCGAAACAAATATGCATTTCTTATCCTTTATTGGGTGTATTTTTGTTTTTGTGTTAATCTTACGCTGACTTTTGTGTTGGTGACTGAATGTTTCATTTAGCGCGGATAGTATGCTTAACGTCATTCTGTGGTTTCCTTTGAATTTACTGATATTCGACTTCTGATGCCCACAGTATACCTAGACGTCGCAGGCGAAGACAGACACTGCTATACTACAAGCCCAAATTGAGCTGTTCTGAAATAATTATGTTCAAAACAGCGTCATTCATGCGTGCGTGTATGCGTGAGTATATTGAACGTCTCGAAACCAGCGAGACATTTTAATTCTATTTTTTTTTTCCATTTCCGGAGCCTCGTTCTTCAACCCCAACCGGCTCCAATATTACAGGGCACCGCGCAAAACCGTCCAGCCAGCGTTGCTTCTTTGTCTGGCCGTGTCGTTCTCAGCGAAGAGGCGCCGCGTGCAGGAAAAACCAGGGGGGCACCCTTTTCTGCACACATCTCCGTCCGGTCTGCCCCTGGAAGCTGCGACGGCGTTGATGCACGTATTGACGCCCTAGGCCGTGTTTTCCATTCAGACGCTAGGCGACGCGTGGTGCGACCTGCAGAGGCGAGGGACACGTCGAGACTACAAAGTTATTACTAGCTGCTACGCCGAGTGTCAGCGTGCCATCACTTGTCGCTGAAACGGGCCGCGCCGAGAGGGCTAGCCTTCTTTATGTGGGCGTCTTTACGCTCCGAGCCGTGCTGTGGACGAAGAGGAACGCCGACAGGTTGACAGGGAAAACGGAAGAAGCGTCGGTCCTCTGTGTACATATCGCCCCGGGACATTTGTAAGCAACACTGGCGCAAGAGAAACGTTCACGCGTCGCCAGAGGAAAAAAAAAAAAAGCAAAAGTGACAGGTTCCGAAACCCGCTACTTATGTCCGCTCAGTCAGGTTCCGCGGAGAGCGGATGCAGCCTTGAACGGGGCATCGTTCCTTGTAATTGCCGCGTACGCGAGGTGTCAAGCTGCCGCAAACAAATGCAACGGTTGGGCGTTCAACAACTGCTTGTTCTCGAAACACGTCGGTTGTGGAGAGGCAACAAACGTCGGATGTATTTTCACACTCTTAGAACAACCAGCTTCTTTTTCTCCTTTTGGTTTTTCTACTGCACTTTTTTCTTTCTTTCTTTTTCTCTCTCTCTCTCTCTGGGAGCGCGAGGGCTAGTGTTGCCGGCGTGCCTTCTGCGCCTACTTAAAGGCGTTTTGACAATTTACTGCTATACGTAATAACATCCTTCCTCACAGATCTCTTGAGCATTCTTTCTGTTGAGGACGTGACTCGGATTGTCTCTGATATCATAATTTTCGCGTAGTGAAGTAATGACACCATGTGTTACAATACGCCTAGACGCGTATGAGATTTGGCTGGTCAACATTTACATTCAACATACATTCAGGCTGTATCTTTCCGAAAATTGTGGGCGCATAAAATTTGTACGGCCTGAGAGAGCCCAACTCCTAAGGTGACATTTTGCATGCTCGCATTATCAGTGATGTAAATGTAAAAAAAAAATAATAAAGCATATTACTGGGAGATTTTCAGTTCATTCAAATCCAGCGCAGCAGCCACCCAGCTGATTGCAGCACCGCAAAGAGACGGGACAGCGGCAGGCGACAACACAGTGTGGCGACAACCAACGACTAACAGCGGAGCTAACACTGAACTGTCCCATCAAGTGACCTGCAACTATGCCCTCCTAAGTTAAATCTGAGTGAGCCTTACGCGTTCAACCTTTATCAAAAGCATATCGCATTTGCCCTTTCGCCTCCGCTACTGCGATGTTGCGCATTTTTCCTTATAGCGCTTTTGTGTTATAAACGTGCGACCCGTTAATTTGACGACTAGGTGTACACTTACGCTCGGAACGTTTATCGGGATCACTTTAATCGCGTCGCCGCACCTGCACAGTTAAAAATAGTGAAACTTACCAAGAGGCTAAGTCTGTCTCGAAGTCAAGGCTGATTTAACAGCGAACCGCTTTCGAGCAATGACCTGAACAATTATTGCGTGAGATTGCGTCGAATAATTGATTACATTCATTATCCAGCGTATATGGCGTTATTTTCGTAATCGCACCTCATTCAACCATGAGAAAAAAATAGTTTGCATCTTATTTTCACAAATCTGGATGGCGGTAAGAGTGGTGAATTATTTATTTATTTATTGCTACCGCGAAGGCCTCATTAAAGGGATATTACATGAGGGAGTGGATTTCGGGGTGCATGGTTGATTCGATGGATGATGTGAAGGATGGTAGTTTGGAATGAAGCAGAGCGGCGTTTGGCAAGTCCTTCTAGTGCTTTGCACTGCGAACAAAAAATGATGACAGATGCGGAAATGGCCGGGCAGGGGGAGGGTATAAACAGCCTTTTCGTGGTTCGTGCGGCTGGAAATGCGGTAGGCAGGGCTGATAATAGACTTTTTCATTTGATGATAAAACTTATAAAAAAGGCACAGTTTTGCAAAAGTACGGTGGTTTGCTAAGTTTGTACGATGAGCATACGTTTTAGTTCAGTGACACTTATATGACAGGAATAGGCCGAGTGGATGAATCTTGCTGCGTGGTTTTAGGTTATTTCTATTAAGTTAGAAAGGTTACTTTGATAGAGGTCCCAAACAACGCATCCCCTTCCAATATTTGGGACGAATTAATGTTAAATAAGCTGATAACTTCACTGAGGGGGGTGCTAGGCGAAAAGCTCGCCGAAAATAACTGAGAAAGCAATTAGCTTCGTTA